>NC_052161.1:91625052-91741625 GCF_902713615.1 Scyliorhinus canicula | reverse complement strand
CCAGAGCCCTGTATCAATTGCCAAACTAATCCCACGGTCCGACTCCCTCCCCATAGGCCTGTATCTTTTTTTTTATAAATGTTTTTTTATTGAGTTTTCATATTTTATATATGACAAATTACAAGTTATGAGAGAGAGAGAGAAAAAAAAGGAAAACACAAAAATTTAACATGAATATTTACAGGTAAGCATCTTTATAACAATAATTGTGGCCGCCCCCTTTTGCCAGCATACATATTTTACATTCCCCAATATGGCCGAGGCACATGTTTATAGGCATTTATTTATAGTTTGGTTTTGGGCCTTGGCTTGCCATCAAACCCCCATCCCGAGCCCGTAGCCCCCCCCCCCCTCCCCCCGGCTACCTTCCCCCGATTCCCGTCCATTTTCCCCTGGTTCTTGGCCACCAGACTATTCTTCCTCATGTACGTTGATGGCGAATTTGATTTTCTCCATTTGGAGAGATTCCGAGAGGTCGGAACAGCCAGTCTGCAGCTCTGGGTGGTGCTGCTGACCGCCAGCCAAACAGGATTCTACGGCGGGCAATCAGGGAGGCAAAGGCAAGGGCGTCCGCCCTCCTCCCCAGGAATAGATCTGGCTGGTCTGAAACCCCGAAGACCGCCACTATCGGGCATGGCTCCACCCTCACCCCCACCACTTTGGACATAGCCTCGAAGAAGGCTGTCCAGTACTCCACAAGTCTGGGGCAAGACCAGAACATGTGGGCGTGGTTGGCCGGGCCTCTCTGGCACCGCTCACATTTGTCCTCCACCTCCGGGAAGAAACCTACTCATACGGTTTTCTCGTTAAGTGGGCTCTATGTACCACTTTTAGTTGCGTCAGGCTGAGCCTTGCGCACGTGGAGGTGGAGTTGACCCTATGCAGTGCTTCGCTCCAGAGTCCCCACCCTATCTCCATCCCCAGGTCGTCCTCCCATTTCCTTCTTGTTGCGTCCAGTACGGTGTCGTCCCTATCTACCAGTCGGTCATACATGTCACTACAGTTCCCTTTCTCTAGGATACTTGCGTCCAGTAGGTCTTCCAATAGTGTCTGTCGTGGCGGTTGTGGGTACGTCCTTGTCTCCTTTCGTAGGAAGTTTTTGAGCTGCAGGTACCGTAGCTCGTTCCCCCCAACTAGCTGAATTTCTCTGTCAGTTCATCCAGTGTTGCGATCCTGTCGTCCGTGTATAGGTCCCTGACTGTCAGTGTCCCCCCGTCCTGCCTCCACCTTTTGAAGGTGGCGTCGGTCAGTGCTGGTTTGAACCTATGGTTGTTGCAGATGGGAGCCTTGTCCGACATTTTGTACAGGCCAAATTGCTGCCGCAGTTGGTTCCAGGATTGGAGGGTGGCTGTCACCACTGGGCTGGTGGAGTGTTTTTTGGGTGGGGATGGGAGTGCTGCCGTGGCGAGGGCCCGGAGGGAGGTTCCCATGCAGGAGGCCTCCTCCGCACGCACCCACTCGGATTCTGGCTCCTGCATCCATCCCCTTACTCGCTCGGCTGTTGCCGCCCAGTGGTAGAATTGTAGATTCGGGAGGGCTAGCCCCCCCCTGGATTTTGTTTTTTTGTATGACCTTCTTTGGGATCCTAGCATTTTACCCCCCCATACGAACGCCATGATATGTTTGTCCAGCGCTTTGAAAAAGGCCTTGGGGATGTAGATCGGAATGGATCTGAACAGGAAAGGAACCTGGGCAGTACGTTCATTTGATCGTCTGGACTCTCCCCGCGAGGGAGAGCGGGAGTGTGTTCCATCTTTGCAGGTCCTTTTTAACTTCCTCCGTCAGGCTGGTGAGGTTCCATTTGTGGATCCCTTTCCAGTCATGGGCTATTTGGATCCCCAGGTAGCGGAATTTATTTCGGGCTTGTTTGAACGGCATCCCCTTTAGTGCTGCCCCCCCCCCCCCCCCCCCTTGCGGGTGTACTGGGAAGATCTCACTTTTGCTCATGTGAGTTTGTAGCCCGAGAAGGCTCCAAACTCTTTCAGGAGCGCTATGATTCCGTCCATGCTGCTTTGTGGGTCCGAGATATAGAGGAGCAGATCATCCGCATAGAGTGAGACTCTGTGCTCTCTACCTCCCCTTCGGATCCCCCCCCCAATTTTTTGCTGCCCTGAGCGCGATTGCTAGCAGTTCGATTGCTAGTGCGAACAGCAGCGGGGACAGTGGGCATCCTTGGTCTGGTGCCCCCTGTGAAGCTGGAAGTATTGGGAGTTGGTATTGTTGGTCAGTACACTCGCCATGGGAGCGTTGTATAGGAGCTTTACCCCAAGCTGGTGAACCCTGTTCCAAGCCCGAACACGCTCCGAGTACCTCATATGAGGTATTTCCATTTGACTCTGTCGAAGGCCTTTTTCTGCGTCCAGGGAGACGATCACCTCTTGTGTTCTCTCCACGCGAGGGGGTCATTATAACGTTCAGCAGGCGCCTGATGTTCGCGGTAAGCTGTCTACTTTGACGAAGCTCGTCTGGTCCTCTGTGACCACCTCAGGTACACAGTCTTCTAGCCTCTTGGCTAGGATTTTGGCCAGTATTTTTGGCGTCTGCATTCAGCAGTATATGGGCTGTATGACCACAATTCCGTTGGGTCTTTGTCTTTCTTAGGTATCAGCGAGATTGAGGCCTGTTGCTAACCGTGGGTGGCAGTGTGCGCCCTAGCTAGCGAGTCTGTGAACATCTCCCGCAGGTGCGGGGCCAGCGCTGTCGCGAATTTTTTGTAGAAGTCCGCCGGAATCCGTCCGGTCCCAGGCGCCTTCCCCCGTCTTCATGGAGCTAATGCGTGCATGAATCTCTCCCAGCGCTGGTGGTGCTTCCAGATCCCGTTTTCTGCCCGTCTCCCACGACTGGTATGTCCAGTCCGTCAAGAAACCGGTTCATCCCAGCACTTCCCCAGTTGGGGGCTTCCGAGGTGGATAGCTCTTGGTAGAAGGCCTTGAAGGTTTGTTAATCCTCTTGGTTCTGTTTCCACGTGCTCTGGTACCTCTGATTTGCGCCAATTTCCCTGCTGGCTGCCTGCTTCTCAGCTGGTGTGCCAACAGGCAGCTGGCTTTGTCTCCGTGTTCGACAGGGTTCATCCCTGGCGAGCCTGGCGGAGTTGGTGTACTGCTTTCTCGGTGGAGAGCAGGTCAAAGTTCCTTTGTAGTTCTTTTCTCTCCCCCACAGGAGCTCGACGGTTTGGTGGCCCTCGGATTATTTATGGTCTACCTCCAGTATGGAGTCGACCAGCTTCTGCCTAGCCACCCTTTCCTCCCTATCTCTTTGCGCTTTGTAGGCAATGATTTCCCCTCTTAGTACGGCCTTAAGCGCTTCCCAGAACGTGGAGGATGATACCTCCCCGTTTTGGTTGTTCTCTGTGTACTCCGCTATGGCCCGCGTTATCCTTTCGCTGAAGGCCTTGTCAGCTAGTAAGGCACCGTCCAGCCTCCATGTGGGGCGCTGGGCCCTTCCCGTCTCCAGCCGCACGTCCATGTAGTGTGGGGCGTGGTCTGATATCACAATTGCGGAGTATTCCACCTTGTCTATCCCTGGAAGCACCGTTTTCCCCACCACAAAGAAGTCAATTCTGGTGTACACATTGTGTACTGGGGAGAAGAAAGAGAATTCTTTCTCCCCCGGGTGGGCGAATCTCCAGGGGTCCACTGCTCCCATCTGCTCCATATAGTGACTGAGTTCCCTTGCCATGTTTGAGGTTTATCCCCCGTTCTGGTGTTTGATCTGTCCGTCTTTGGATCCTGTACACAGTTGAAGTCCCCCCCCCCCATGATGTAGTCGGGTGCGTCGCTATGTCCGGGATTTTCTGCCATGGTCTTTTGGATGAAGTCGTGTCGTTCCAGTTTGGGCGCGTACACGTTGACTAGAACTACCGGCGCCCCATCCAGGGCCCGCTGACCATGACATACCGTCCCCCTGGGTCCGTAACCGTCTTTGTCGCCCTAAACATTGGCCTCTTGCCAATCAGGAATCGCCACCCCCCTGGCCCTTGTCCCGTAACAGGAATGATAGGTTTGTCCCAACCCAGCCCTTTCTTACCCGCAGTTGGTCCTGCTCCCTCAGGTGCGTCTCTTGGAGGAAGACTATGTCGGCCCTCATATTTCTGAGGTGAGTGAGGACTCTAGATCTCGTCCAATGGGCCGTTAAGTCCCCTTACGTTCCAGGTGACTATCCTGGGGGGGAGCTTCTGCCCCCTCGTTCCTGTGGGATTAACCATATTTGTCCTGGTGGACGAGCCCCTGCCCTCCGGGTTTTCCCTTTGTTAGGGGGCCGTCCAGGATGGCCACTATCACTGCTCTCCCCATGCGTCGGGTCTCTGCGCTCCGGGTTCCCCTTGTTCCCTGGGGGCACCCGCCATGGGCCGTCCACTGTGTGTCCGCCACGCGGGTAGTCCCCTGCACTCCGGGGGCCCCTTTGCTCACAGACCGTACTGGGTGGGTGCTTGCAGCGGTTCCCTGTTTCGAGCCCTTGTTTTGTGGCACTTTGTGGCCCTGGTCCTTTTCCTGGCCTCTTTTGTCCCTTTGTCCCTGCGTTTCCCCTCCCTGGTCTCTCGCACACCCGAGTGCCCCCCCCCCCCCCCCCCGTTCTCTCCCTTTTCTTCCCCCCCCCCCTGTATACCCCTCCTTGGCCCCTCCATCCCCTATTCCTGTCCCATTTGCGCTCCCGACTTTGATGGGTGATCCCCCCCCCTCCCCTGCCTGGCGCCTTCCCCCCTGTTGGGGGTGCGCTGCGGCCCTGCTTTGTTGCGTGCCCCCCGTCGCTAGCTTTCCTGCTAGCACAGTGGCTCCCTCTCGGAGGTTGCTGGTCCCGCTTCTCCTCTCCCTTCTCCAATACTCCCGTCCCTCGTGCTGGGGCCTGGCCTCCCACCTGGAGCGGGTCCCTTGGGCAGTGGGTTTTTTTTGTTCTGGGTGTTCCTGCCGGGGGGAGGGGGCTGGCTTTTGCCTCGCCCCTCCCCACCCCCCCGTCAGCATGTCGTTTCTCCTTGCCATGGGCTCCTCGTCCCTACTTCCCATGGCGTTTTTCCAGCCCGTGCTCCCTCGACGAACCTATTTCGCCTCAGCAGGGGCTGTGAAGAAAATATTCCTTGTTTTGGTATGTGACCCAGAGTTTTGCTGGGTACAGCATACCAAAACGCACTTTGCTCTTGTAGAGGGCTGCTTTCGCTCTGTTGAACTCAGCCCGTCTCTTAGTTTATGTCCGCTCCAAGATCCTCGTAGACCAGATGGCGTGCCCTATCCATTTGCAGGCCTATTTTCCTTGGCCCAGCGCAGGATTGTCTCCCTATCCCGGTACCGGTGCAGTTTGGCTATGACTGCTCTCGGTTGTTCCCCTTCCTGTGGGCTTCGGGCGCAGTGACCGATGAGCTCTGTCCATTTCCGGTGGGGTTGGGAAAAGGTGTCCCCCCCCACTAAGGAGGCCCAGCAACGCAGCCACGAATGTTGTGGGGTTTCTGCCCTCGACCCCCTCTGGCAGGCCCACTATCTTAATATTTTGCCTTCGCGAGCTGTTTTCCTGGTCGTCTACCCTGCCCTTCAGGCTCCCCTGTACTGCACCCAGTCTCACCACTTCCCTCTCCAGGGCCGTGACCCGGTCGCTCATGTCGGTCGCTGCTTCTCCAGCTCTTTAATGGTTGCCTCATGGGCTGCCAGTTTCTCCCCCTGGGCATCCACTTTCTCCTCCAACCTGGTCAGAGCCTGCTGCAACCCCTGACATGGCCCTGGCCACTGGCTGTCTGTACTGCGGCCTCTCCGTCCGCTTTCAACTCTGCCTTGATTGCCTGCAGCTGCTCCCTCACCACCTCGGCCAAGGCTGCCTTCCAGTTCACGCCCCCCTCTAACCCCAGGGGAGAGGGTACCTGTCTGTCCAGCTCTTTTTGATGCGGCGATACATCCTTCCCCGCCGCTTCGTGTTGCTGACTCGTTCACCCGAGCTAACTTGCCCTTTGCCCCGTCCACCTCTGGTGCCCCCTTTCTCTTGGCCCCCTTCTGTCATTTTTTTCTTCCCCTTCCCTTTCATCTATTCTTCTCCCCTTGTTTTTCTTTCCCCCCCTTTTCCGCACCCTATTTTATTTATTTATTATTATATTATTATTTTTTTTTTTTTTTAATTTATTTCCCCCCCCCCCCTTCTTTCCTTTACCCCTTTATTTTATTTATTTATTTCTTAATTATTTTCTCTCCTCCTCCCCGCTTTTATGCAACACCTCTCCGATGGGCTTACTTTTGCTGGGAGCGAGTGTATAAAGAGAGAAAATAGTATATACTCCCCCCTTTCTCTTTACCAGTTTTCTTTTGGGTTTTTTTTTTACAAACAGAAATATAAGTCTTTTTTTTTGTTTTATCTCCTCCTTCCTTTCTCCTCACTCACCCAGGAGAGAGAGAGAGGCTTTTGCCCAGTCCCTTTGTTCTTGCCACGTGGTGGTCGCTGCCGGTTTGGGGGGGGGGTCCCCGCTGCCGGTTTGGGGGGGGGGAGTCCCCGCTGCCGCACTTTGCACCCCGCGGCCTCCTGGTCGCTGCCTCCGGCTTGGCCCCCCCTTCGGTCCCGCACCGCTCCTGGCCTGCGTTGGGGGGGGGGGTTTGGACCGGGTTGGACCTGCCGCTGCCGAGCCCCTCTGCCGCCGCTGCCGCCAAGCCCCGCCGCTGCCGCCAAGCCCCGCTGTCGCCGCCGCTGCCGCCAAGCCCCACTGTCGCCGCCGCTGCCGCCAAGCCCCACTGTCGCCGCCGCTGCCGCCGAGACCCGCTGCCGCCGCCGCCGCTGCCGCCGAGCCCCGCTGCCGCTGCCGCCGAGCCCCGCTGTCGCCAAGCCCCGCTGTCGCCGCCGCTGCCGCCAAGCCCCGCTGTCGCCGCCGCTGCCGCCAAGCCCCGCTGTCGCCGCCGCTGCCGCCAAGCCCCGCTGTCGCCGCCGCCGAGACCCGCTGCCGCCGCCGCTGCCGCCGCCGGCGAGCCCCGCTGCCGCCGCTGCCGCCGAGCCCCGCTGTCGCCGCCGCTGCCGCCGAGACCCGCTGCCGCCGCCGCTGCCGCCGAGCCCCGCTGCCGCCGCCGCTGCCGCCGAGCCCCGCTGCCGCCGCTGCCGCCGAGACCCGTTGCCGCCGCCGCTGCCGCCGAGCCCCGCTGCCGCCGCCGCCGCCGCTGCCGCCGAGCCCCGCTGCCGCCGCCGCTGCTGCCGAGCCCCGCTGCCGCCGCTGCCGCCGAGACCCGTTGCCGCCGCCGCTGCCGCCGAGCCCCGCTGCCGCCGCCGCCGCCGCTGCCGCCGAGCCCCGCTGCCGCCGCCGCTGCTGCCGAGCCCCGCTGCCGCCGCTGCCGCCGAGACCCGTTGCCGCCGCCGCTGCCGCCGAGCCCCGCTGCCGCCGCCGCCGCCGCCGGCGCCGCTGCCGCCGAGCCCCGCTGCCGCCGCCGCCGCTGCCGCTGCCGCCGAGCCACGCTGCCGCCGCTGCCGCCGAGCCCCGCTGCCGCCGCCGCCGCCGCTGCCGCCGAGCCCCGCTGCCGCCGCCGCCGCTGCCGCTGCCGCCGAGCCCCGCTGCCGCCGCTGCCGCCAAGCCCCGCTGCCGCCGCCGCCGCTGCCGCCGAGCCCCGCTGCCGCCGAGCCCCGCTGCCGTCCGAGCCCCGCTGCCGCCGAGCCCCGCTGCCGCCGCCGCCGCCCTGCCGATGCTCCTCCGCCGACCAGCCTGCCCGGGGGGGTCGCTTCCCTGCTCTCTGCCGCTTGCGGGAGCCCCTCTCCCTGCGACCGCTTCGCTCGCCGACCGGAAGTCCACCATCGATCTATCTTTATCTTGAAAACATTTAATGAAGGAGCCCCAACTGCTTCACTGGGCAAGGAATTCCACAGATTCACAACCCTTTGGGTGAAGAAGTTCAAATGAATGAAATGAAAATCGCTTGTTGTCACAAGTAAGCTTCAACTGAAGTTACTGTGAAAACCCCTGGTTGCCACATTCCGGCGCCTGTTCGGGAAGGCTGGTATGGGAATTGAACCGTGCTGCTGGCCTGCCTTGGTCTGCTTTCAAAGCCAGCGATTTAGCCCTGTGCTAAAAGTTCCTCCTGAGCTCAGTCCTAAATCTACTTCATTTATTTTGAGGCTATGTCCCCTAGTTCTGCTTTCACCCACCAGTGGAAACAACCTCCCCGCATCTATCCTATCTATTCCCTTCATAATTTTAAATGTTTCTATAAGATCTCCCCCGCATCCTTCTAAATTCCAACGAGTACAGTCCCAGTCTACTCAACGTCTCCTTATAATCCAACCCCCTCAACTTTGGGATTAACCTAGTGAATCCCCTCTGCACACCCTCCAACACCAGTACGTCCTTTCTCAGGTAAGGAGACCAAAACTGAACACAATACTCCAGGTGTGGCCTCACAAACACCTTATGCAGTTGCAGCATAATCTCCCGAGTCTGAAACTCCATCCCTCTAGTAATGAAGGACAAAACTCCATTCACCTTCCTAATCACCCATTGCACCTGTAAACCAACTTTTTGCGACTCGTGTACGAGGACACCCAGGTCCCTCTGCACAGCAGCATGTTTTAATATTTTATCACTTAGATAACAATCTCTTTTGTTGTTATTCCTACCAAAATGGATAACCTCACATTTGTCGACACTGTATTCCATCTGCCAGACCCGAGCCCATTCACTCAAATATTCAAATCACTCTGCAGACTTCCAGTATCCTCTGCACTTTTTGCTTTACCACTCATCTTAGTCGTCTGCAAACTTGGACACATTGCACTTGGTCCCCAACACTGATCCCTGATTCCCAACCAGAGAAAAACCCATTAATCCCCACTCTTTGCTTTCTATTAATTAACCAATCCTCTATCCATGCTACTTTACTTTACCCTTAATGCCATGCATCCTTATCTTATGCAGCAACCTTTTGTGTGGCACCTTGTCAAAAGCTTTCTGGAAATCCAGATATAGCACATCCATTGGTTCCCCGTTATCTACCGCACTGGTAAAGTCCTCAAAAAATTCCATTAAATTAGTGAGGCACGACCTGCCCTTTATGAACCCATGCTGGGCCTGTCCAATGGGACAATTTCCATCCAGATGTCTCGCTATTTCTTCCTTGATGATAGATTCCAGCATCTTCCCTACTACCAAAGTTAAGCTAACTGGCCTATAATTACCCGCTTTCTGCCTACCTCCTTTTTTAAACAGTGGTGTCACGTTTGCTATTTTCCAATCCGTCGGGACCACCCCAGAGTCGAATGAATAGCAATAACCTGGCCAACTCCCATGACACTCAATAGCATTACTGTCGCTGAATTCGCTGCTGGGCTTACCACTGACTAGAAACTGAATTGGGAACCAGTCATATAAATACTATGGCAACAAGAGCAGGTCAGAGGCTGGGAATCCTGCGGAGAGTAACTCACCTCCTGAGTCCTCCCAAGGCCTGTCAGCCATCTACAAGGCTTCAAGTCAGGAGTGTGATGGAATACTCTCCACTTGCCTGGATGAGTGCAACTCCAACAACACTCAAGAAACGCGACACCATGCAGGACAAAGCAGCCTCACTCGATCGACATGCTAACCATAAACATTCATTCGCTCCACCTTTTAGAACCAAACTGAAATCCTCTGTTCATATTGGAGTTCTAGGATCGACTGATTTTCAGATAGACCTGGCTCCTCCCATTAACTAAATCTCAGAATCCCTTCAGTGCAGATGGAGGCCATTCGGCCCATCGAGTCTGCACCAACCCTCTGAAAGAGCACTACATCCAAGTCCACTCTCCTGCCCTATCCCAATAATCCCTTCACCCAGGGGTGGGCAAACTTTTCCGTGCAAGGGCCACATTCAGAAATTCACAATTTTAAAGGGCCGCATAGTATATTAATTAATAGTCCCGGTTGTAATCAATTAGCGTGCGGCATAAACCTCAGCGCTTCCCCCGGCGGCATCCTGCCTTTAGCCTTCTTTTTCTCTACTTTTCAAAAATGGCGCTTCACCCGGTTATGATTCTGGGAGCCTCATATAGAACATAGAACATAGAACAGTACAGCACAGAACAGGCCCTTCGGCCCTCGATGTTGTGCCGAGCAATGATCACCCTACTCAAGTCAATGTATCCACCCTATACCAGTAACTCAACAGCCCCCCCCCCCCCATTAACCTTATAAAAAAATTTTAAAAATTTAAAAATTAAAAAAAAAATTAAAATTGTTTTTTAATGACTTGATCTTGGTGGGCCGCATAAAGACCTTTGGCGGGCCGCATGCGGCCCGCAGGCCGTAGTTTGCCCACCCCTGCCTTAACCTAACCTACACATCTTTGGGTGCTAATTGGCAATTCAGCATGGCCAATCCACATCTTTTGACATCATCCATAGCCAAAGCATCAGGCATTGTTTTGTCTCTTCTTACAAGAAGTCCCTTGACTTGTTTAGCCAGGACCAAACACAATATCCTTCATAAATTATCTACATCCCAGAAATAGGTAAATGGTTCTCAAGATCTATTAGCAGAACACTTCGCCTTCAAATAAGTGATTACTTCACATTTATGAAAACTTAATTGCAGTTCTACCAGCCATACTGCCTGGATTCATCTCAACCCAAATTTTTAATACAGTGCTGCAAAAAATATAAAATATGACAAGTTTTACATTCATCACAGCACATGTTCCACATCATGTCTGAACTCCGGAGTGAAATTCAACAAAAAAAACCTCCACTCACCTCAATGCAACTCTCAGATCCAACATCTTCACTCGTGACTTCAACCCACCTTAGCCTCTCATCAGAAATGCACAAACCCTACATCTTTAACCTTTCCTCTCTTGAACAAATCAAATTAGCCACAATATCGTTGATTTTCTGGACCAATGCGTTGAGGAACCAACTAGAGAACAGGCCATTCTAAACTGGATCTAAACTGGAATCATTGGCAATCTGGTCGTGCAAGACCCCTTGGGGATGAGAGACCAATAATATGACAGAATTTTTCATCAAGGTGGAGACCGAAATAGTTGATTCTGAGACTAGGGTTCTCAATCTTAGCAAAAGGAAACTACAATGATATGAGGCGTGAGTTGGCTTTGTTCGATGTTACTCTAAGGGATGACAGTGGATAGGCAACGGCAAACATTCAAGGAGCGCATGGGTGAACTGCAACAATTGTTTATTACTGCATGGCACAAAAGTAAAACAGCATAGGTGGCTAATCCATGACTTACAAGTGAAATTACAGATAGTATTCAATCCAAGGAAGAGGCATACAAATTGGCCAAGAAAAACAACAGGGGCTAGATTCTCCAATTCTGGGGCTACGTCCCCACGCCAGCGTGGGAACGGCGGCAAAACTTGCGCAAAACGGCCCACCGATTCCCCGTTTTGCTGGGGCTAGCAGGACGGCAGCGTAGAGCGCCCGGCTTTAGCTACCGATATGACCCGGAGAATTGGCGGGTCTGTTCCGCGCATGCGCACGGCGGCAGCCTGCAGAGGCCGCACGTGCTACATGGCGGACGCAGCCCACGGACACGGCCTGCAAAATAGTGCCCCCCCCTTCGGCCGGCTCGCACGACACTGACCACCCCTCCCACAGTGCCCCCAGCCCCGAATAATGTCCCCCCACATCTCGCGAATTGGCCCTGACCTGACTGTGGGGGCACTGGACTGAGTTTGCAGCTGCCACGCTGAGTTCCTGGCAGATGAGACTATGAGAGACCCACACCGTTGGGAACTCGGCCAGTCGGGGGCAGAGCATCTGGGGGTGGGCCTCAGGCACTGTCCTGAGGCCGCCGATACGTGGCGCAGCTTAAGAGGGCGGAGCATCGCAAAAGTGGCACCGTCCCTGATTTGGTCGGAAACCTGGATTCTCCGGCTGGTCGCCAAATGTGATTTTGACGTCGGCGACCGGAGAATCCAGCTGCCTATGGATTGGGAGCAGTTTAGAATTCAGCATAGAAGAACCAAGGGATTGATTAAGATGGGGAAAATAGAGTATGAGAGGAAGCTGAAAGGGAACATAGAAACTGACTGTAAAAGTTTCTAAAGGTACGTGAAGAGAAAAAGACTGGTGAAGATAAATGTAGGTCCCTTACAATCAGAAACATAGGAATGTATAATAGGGTACAGAGAGATGGTTGAGAAACTAACCACATACTTTAGTTCTGTCTTCACAAATGAGGCTACAAATCATATACCAGAAATGTTGGGGAACACAGGGTTTAGTGCGAGGGAGGAACTGAAGGAGACCAATATTAGTAGAGAAATGGTGTTGGGAAATTGATGGGATTGAAGGCTAATAAATCCCCAGTGCCTGATAATCTGGATCCCAGAGTGTTTAAGGAAGTGACTCTAGAAATAGTGGATGTATTGGTGGTCATCTTCCAGGATTCAATAGACTCTGGACTGTCCCTGCAGATTGGAGGGTAGCTAATGTAACTCAACTATTTAAAAGGGAGGTTAGCGTGTAAAATGAGAGTGCATGGGGTAAGTGATAGTGTACTGAGTTGGATAGAAAACTGGCTGTCAGAAGGAAACAAAGAATAGGAATCAACGGATCTTTTTCAAATTGACAGGCAATGATTAGTGATCAGTGCTGGACCCCAGCTATTCACAATATACATTAATGATTTAGATGAAGGTACAAAATGTAATCTCTCCAAATTTGCAGATGACACCAAGTTGGGTGGGAGGGTTATCCGTGAGGAGAATGCAGAGATCTTTCAGAGCGATTTGGACTAGTTGAGTGAGTGAGCAAATGAATGGCAGATACAGTATAATTTGGATAAATGTGAGGTTATCCACTTTGGTAGCAAAAACGAGAAGGCAGACTATTATCTGAATGGCCATAAATTAGGAGTCAGTTCCTTTGTTCCCTGCCAGCTTCCTCTCATACTCTATTTTTCCATTCTTAATCAATGCCTTGATTCTTCTTTGCTGAACTCTAAACTGTTCCCAATCAACAGACTTGGGTGTCCTTGTACACCAGTCACTGAAGGTAAGGATGCAGGTACAACAGGCGATAAAGAAGGCAAATTGTATGCGGGCCTTGATTGCAAAAGGATTCGAGTACAGGAACAAGGATGTTTTGCTGCAATTATACAGGGCACTGATGAGGCTACACCTTGAATATTGTGTGCAGTTTTGGTCTCCTTATCCGAGGATGGATGTTCATGCTCTAGAGGGAGTGCCACGAAGGTTTACCAGACTGATTCTTGGGGAATGGCAAGACTGATGTAAGAGGAGACATTGAATTGGTTAGGATTTCATTTGCTGGAGTTCAGAAGCATGAGGGGGATTTCATAGAAAGCTATCAAATTCTAACAGGACTAGACAGTGTAGATGTAGGAAGGGTGAACCCGATGATGGTTCTGTGTTCAGAACCAGGGGTCACAGTCAAAGAATACAGGGTAAGCCATTTAGGACAGAGATGAGGAGCAATTTCTATACCCAGAGAGTGGTAGGCCTGTGGAATTCATTACCACAGGAAGTATTTGAGGCCAAAACATGAGAAGCAGTTAGATATAGCAATTGAAGAGAAGTGGGTCAAAGGAAATGGGGGGAAAGTGGGATTAGGCTATTGAATTGGATGATCAGCCATGATCATAATGAAAGAGGGAGCAGGCTCGAAGGGTCAAATGGGCTACCCCGTTCCTATTTTCTATGTCAATGACCTCCCAGAGAACCTGTCTTGAGTAACGTCCTGCACCCCTCATTCAAATAACCCATACAACTGAATCTGAAAATATACACCTCTCACCACAGAATGAATGAATTAATAAATGTACAGATGGATGGATTAATGATCACACATAATGTCGTTCAATAAGGTGGCAGGGGCTTTATTTAAATCTCTTTATTGCTCGCATTTGACTGTGTGTTGATCTCCGAACTGTTGAGCGTCAGCAATTTAGTGACAGAGAGAGTTCACGCTGAGCAAACACGCTCCACTCTTGTCATCAAAGAGTTGCAACATCAGAGTGTGGGTGTTGGGTAAAGAATTTTGAGAGTGAGCAAGGGACCAGGTCACTGAGACTGCCACAGTCAGATTATCCTGATAAAAACTATTGCATTCAGATCAACAGTGATTCTGCCTGTCTCCGTGTCTTTCTCTCTCTCTCTCTGACTGGGTGGGATTCTCCATTCACCGGCTTTGCAATTGGGAAACGTGATTGGGTGGAGAATCGGTTTTGATGCCGAGGTCGTGGCAGGTGCTGATTTCACTCCAAATTGCAATTCTCCGGTGCTTCAACAGCGGCTTCAATGCGTTCCACTCTGCAGGTACAGTAAACGCTGTTGGCATATCATTTGTGGGCCAGACCTGCTGTTCGTGATTCTCCGCCAACTTAACTGGTGTGTATTTTTCTGGCCGATACAGGCTGATACATAGCCGAAACCCTCCTGCCCACAGTCTCCACCGCGGACACCACCCATGTGGTGTTGGCCTGGGTGGCACACATGGGTGGCAGCACCTCCTGCCCCTCCACGTGGTTGGACTCCTCCAACTGCACCTGCAGGAACTGTCATGCAGTTCCTGGCCCTGCGACCTACGACTGCATCTTCGCAATCGATCCGTTCTAGAAGCTCGAAACCCGAATCCCTCCCCCACACCACCAACACCGCACCCCTGCCCCCTCCCCAGCCCCCCCTGCCTGCCTCCACCAACAACCCGATGCCACCTCCTGCGGGACATCACACGAGGGATGCCTACAGTCATCCCGACAGTAGGTTGCTCGACCGAGGCGGCAGAACGTACTGTTCGCATGGGTAGCACTCTGAACCACTCTCTCCCATGACCACATATCCTACACCCCCTTCCCCCATGCCTCTGCGTCTGGTCCATGGAGGGTGATGATGACCCACACTGCGATGATCTCTGGCGTTCCGCGTCATTTGAAAACGTCTGGCTCCTGCCACAATAGCATTTTCCACAGTCCACCTGGGTGATTCCTGCATGCAAGCTGGCCATTCCATCACACAGTCCCATGGAACCCTTGGGTTAGCGGAGGTGGGGGCGATGTGGGAGGCGTGCGTTGGGCGAGATGCCCTCTCGTACCAGGTACCAGGGCGATGAGCGGGGTGCGACCTGGCGCCTGGCCCACAACCACCCCCACCATCCACCCATCATCCTACCCCACCCAGCGCTCTCCCTGGCCTTCGCAGCCATCTCAGCCCAGCCCAGCCCATCCTCACATCCTTCTGAAAGAGCACAGAAGCAGTTTGAAACTTCTGTACACAGGTGTTTATTTTCCAAAAAACATGTAAACATCTCTATAGCAGCCTGTACCCTAGCACCAACACTATCCTATGTTCTGCACCCGTGCCATCTTAATTGGTGACTACCTTTCTGCTTACCGGCCCTAACGCTACGTTGAGGAGGATCCCGAGATGGTACATCAGGAGTGGAGGCAGCCTGCTGCGATTCCAGCCCTGTGACCTGGGTCCCCTTTGGCGGTTGTCCTCTGGAGCGACCAATGAGAAACCAGCGAAGGTCCAGGCAGAGGATGACAAATCAGATGAAGAGATGGAAGAGCCAAAAGGAATTCCAGACTTTTGGTTAACAGTCCTCAAGAAGGTGTATGTACTCAGTGGTATGATACAGGAGCATGATGGGCCTATATTGAAGCATCTGCAAGATGGGAACGTTAAATGTTCAGAGCGTGAACAGCCAATGAGCTTCATTCTGGAGTTTCAAGTTTGAGCCAAATGAGGTAATTACGAAAATCTACCAGCTGGTATCGCGGCCTGACAAGGTTGAATTCTCATTCTGTAACAAACCAAAAATCATGGGATGCACAGTGTGACAGATCAACTAGAAGAAAGGAAAAAATGTCACTCTGAAAACCATTAAACCGAAGCAGAACCATAAGGGTCGGAGTACTCGTAAAAGTTCCGAAAGCTGTACCAAATGACTCATTCTTCAATTTCTTCAGTCCTCCTGACGTTCCACAGCATGGAATGTTAAATAAAAGTTCTGCAGCTGACTTTGAAATTGGTCGCCTCCTGCGCGGACACATAATTCCATACGCAATATCGTATTTTACAGGAGTCTTTGCAGATGATACTGACTCCGATGATGAGTACTACGATGATATCTACAAAGGCCATGAATACGATGAGGAAAGTAAAGGCTTGGAGGTCCAGATGAAGATGACTATGAAACGCTAGTAAGGTTGTTTTGCGGGAGTGACGGTAAACTAGATGAGGAAGCCTGTGAAGTGCTACTCCGATGGTTTCACAGCAATGACGAGGTGATCACAAGGGACGGCCAGTCTGCGCAGGATACCGAGAAGTGTGAAAGCTCTGAGATGGTGCACGCAGAGATGGAGAAGTGAGATTGCAGTAGGAGATACCTCGCAGAAAAACAAGTCCACTGCGAACCAAGTAATAATGGAAGATATTTGGAGAAACTGGCTCCTGAGGCATACGATGAATCATCTCGAGCCTGTGAAATGGTTCCGGTAGTGGACTCGCCAATACTCGAGGCCACTCCACCGAATGATGAATTAGAGGAACAGACAGATGTATCCGTACACAGCTCCAGAACAACAGATGATACTTATACCATGTTGCCAGATATGCTGTATCCGTATGCAGTTCCATGATGACAGATGATACATATACAATATTACAAGACAAGGATGAGCCAGCACTTGGTTCTTCAGGAACAGCAAACATATGCATTGAAATTTCAAATGACGAGGAGCCATCACTTGGGGCTCCAACACAGGATGTAGGAACAACACCCAATGTTGGGGATGTGGGTCCAAGCCAGCAACCAGTGTGCGAGGCTCTGCAGCCAGCCATTGAAGGTGCAGACTTGACCACCACTGTACAGCCCCTCAGAAGTACGCCAACAAGAGACATCTTAGCAGACAAACCTCAAACGACTGCTTCCATGGTGCAGGCCAGCAGCAAGATGGGTGCTACCAAAGCCATGGGAAACAAGAGGGGCAGTCTCAAAATCAGTCACAGAATCGCTCTCAAACAAAAAAGAGGAAGAGGAAAAGAGTGCAGGTCACAGTGAGTCCCACCAATGGCACCAAATAATCCTTTCCTTTAGTCGATCTGGCATCCTGTGCATCTCGTGATTTCTGGTTCGTCACAGAATGAGAATTCAAGCTTGTCAGGCCACAATTCCAGCTGGTAAACTTTCGTAATTACCTCATTTGGCTCAAACTTTTAAAGCAGACCAAGGCAGGCCAGCAGCGTGGGTTCAATTCCTGTACCAGCCTCCCCGAACAGGCGCCGGAATGTGGCGGCTAGAAGCTTTTCACAGTAACTTTATTTGAAGCCGACTTGTGACAATAAGCGATTTTCATTTAATTTCAAATAAGACATCAGCAATGTGACCAGCAGGCCAGAGGGTACACAACAATGCAGCAGCAAAAAGTATTGTGTAAAGAAACAAAGGAAACTGGTGCATGAGTCACAGAAGGTTGGTTTACAAGTGCAACAGGTGATTAAGAAGGCAAATGGAATTTTGTCCTTCATTGCTAGAGGGATGGAGTTTAAGACTAGGGAGGTTATGTTGCAATTGTATAAGGTGTTAGTGCGGCCACACCTGGAGTATTGTGTTCAGTTTTGGTCTCCTTACTTGAGAAAGGACGTACTGGCACTGGAGGGTGTGCAGAGGAGATTCACTAGGTTAATCCCAGAGCTGAAGGGGTTGGATTATGAGGAGAGGTTGAGTAGACTGGGACTGTACTCGTTGGAATTTAGAAGGATGAGGGGGGATCTTATAGAAACATTTAAAATTATGAAGGGAATAGATAGGATAGATGCGGGCAGGTTGTTTCCACTGGCGGGTGACAGCAGAACTAGGGGGCATAGCCTTAAAATAAGGGGAAGTAGATTTAGGATTGAGTTTAGGAGGAACTTCTTCACCCAAAGGGTTGTGAATCTATGGAATTCCCTGCCCAGTGAAGCAGTTGAGGCTCCTTCATTGCATGTTTTTAATGTAAAGATAGATAGTTTTTTGAAGAATAAAGGGATTAAGGGTTATGGTGTTCGGGCCGGAAAGTGGAGCTGAGTCCACAAAAGATCAGCCATGATCTCATTGAATGGCGGAGCAGGCTCGAGGGGCCAGATGGCCTACTCCTGCTCCTAGTTCTTATATTCTTATGTTCTTATGTTCTTATGAAACTGGTGACGCAGAAGCTGATTACGCAAGCATGGGCACCAAGGATGCTGGTTTTCAGGAAGCATCACTTCAAAAGGCTATGGCACAAAGACTGGCACGGAAATCAGTCTTTCAGAAAGCTGACAAGAGCCCAGACGATCAGTGTACCACCCTCACGTGAACAAGAAAAAGACTATGACAGTCTACCCAGATTATTTGAGCCACCAGAAGAAGACTCTGACAGTCTACCCAGCTCATCTAACTGACAAGAAGACACTGAAGATCCACGCACTGTGCGACAAGTGACAAAGGTTTCACAATTCCCATGCAAGAGGTGTGACATCTCAGTGAGACTGACAGATCTTGGCTAGTATGTACAGAGGCACTCAACAATCAAAGTGAGGCTACTAGTGACTCCAATGACACCACGTTAATTCAAACCTCATCAACTCGAGCCTCTCCACAAGAACCTGAAATGACTCCAGATGGGGAGCATCAAGAAACCACAGGTGATTCAGGAGAACCAGAAAGGACTCCAGACGGGGAGCATCAACAAGCCAAAGATGATTCAAGTGAACCAGACATGACTCCAGACGGGGAGTGCCGAGGAATCAGAGACGGCACACTCAATGAAACAGAAGATGCCACAAAGGACACTGACACAAGCAACTTTGTGAAGGACTCAAATTCTCCACTCGGTGTGGTCATTGGGCGCAACAAACACGACAACAAAACCTCCAAAAATACCAACAAAGACAACAACAAGAAGCGTACCAGAGGCAACAAACACAACAACAAGCACATCAATAACAACAATTACAACAATAGAACAACAGCTGGTACAACATGGTACAACTCTGCCCATGAAGGACAATGTTACTGCTCAGCTCAGAACAATGGTAAGAGTGTATCATACCGTGGCATGTCAACGCATCTTACCAATTCACGTTTGCTACACTACAGATAAGCACACCAGCTTTCATGAAAGATGTCATCAAGAATTGGCACCACAAGCATTAAAAAAAAGAGTCCACCTCAGACAATTAAGTGATTTGACCATTTGAATACCTCCTGATGACCTCATGGTTACGTAAACACCAGGACAGAGCGTTCACAAGGGAATGACAACATCAACATCGACACTTCCATAACAGCACAAGAATGCCACTCGACCGTGTAAAATCATGATCTTTGGACACATAACTACTATTTGGTATTGTATAATCCTCAACGTCATCATAACTATTAATTGGTATTGTATAATCCTCAATGTCATCATAACTATTCTTTGATCTTGTATCGTCATCACAGTCATGACAACTTGTACATGTCATCACTTATTTCCTGTTTTTGTTCAATTTTTCTTTAACACTACAGAAAATATGTAACATGAAAAAAGGGGATTTGGTGATATGCATCACCGTATATACACAAGGGGTTAATGTAAATACACTACAACTCAGTAACCACTAGAGGGAGCACCGGACATGTCATGACATGCAGATATACAGCTAATGAACACATAGAATAGGACACGACCAATGGGCAGTCAAGACACCCAGAGGTGACACTACCACAAGGGGGCATTACGCAACCCACATATAAGGACAGGGCACACAAGCTCTGTCTCTTTCCACAGGCGACACTTAGAGAGTAGGACAGGGACAGATCAGATGCATCACACCCAACCCATGGGCTTAGAGCAGACTGGTTAGTTAGACTGAGTTACTATAGCAAGATTAGCAGGAGAGTCAAACTCAAGTTGGAGAATTGTTAACTGTTCAATAAATGTCAAGTCGGGAGCTTCCTTTGTCAAAGCATACATCAAGGAAGCAGCTTATGCTACACGAAGAAGCATAACACTGTCTCTCTCAGGTAGAGTATTTCTATCACTCTCATTATCTCTCCCTCTAAACCACTATCTCTCTATTTACCTCCCTCTCTTTTGCTCTCTTCCATGTCTCTTCCTCTGTCTGGGGCTTGGTGGGAGGATGGGATCATTGTTAATGATATGGGGATTGACATTGCATTTGTTACTGATTATTGTTTATTGTTGGGTGTAAATTTGGGAGAAAATGTGAAAAAGGATTTAAAAAAATTTTTTTTTAAATTAATGTATATTAAAGACAATAGGCATCTGTAACAGTATCAGGTTTCACCATTTTTTATGCATCTTTATTTGTATTGATACTCTGAACATTCATATTTCTGTTGAATGAAATCGATTTTTTAAACTGTGGCCCTTTTGTCGCTGAACGGCACTACGCAGCAAAATGATTCAGTTTACCGCATTTGGAACAACTGTAGTGCGCTGTTTTCTTGAATGCGCAACAGCCTCAATGGCGTCAGCCACGTTTTCTTTTATCGTGCCACTTTCCTGAGTCAGTATGTCTGAGTTCCGACTTCATTCGCACGGCACATTTCAATTGTATCTTCTAGCGATAAACTTTTCTGTCAAGCAAATGTTCTCGTAATATTTCATTCTTAATGCCAAAAACAATTTGGTCCCGCAACAGAGTCTGTAAGGATTGGAAAGTTTCAGTTCTGCGCCTTTAGTCTCAAAATGGTAATATAAATTTGCCTAATTTCTGAACCTACTTTTTAAACAAATATCACTCATAGATCTCATTAATCTGAGCAGTGAAGGTCGAATTTCTCAATTGTCTCTATTAAGTCACCTCTCAGCCTTCTCCTCTCTAACGAAAACAACCTCAAGTCCCTGAGCATTTCCTCGTAAGACCTTCCCTCCATACCAGGCAACATCCTAGTAAATCTCCTCTGAACCCTTTCCAAAGCTTCCACATCCTTCCTAAAATGTGGTGACCAGAACTGCACGCAGTACTCGAGGAGCGGCCGCACCAGAGTTATGTACAGCTGCAGCATGACCTTGTGGCTCCAAAACTCAATCCCCCTACTGATAAAGGCTAGCACACCATATGCCTTCTTAACAGCCCTATTAACCTGGGTGGCAACTTTCAGGGATTTATGTACCTGGATGCCGAGATCTCTCTTCATCTACACTATCAAGAATCTTGCCATTAGCCCAGTACTCTGCATTCCTGTTACTCCTTCCAAAGTGAACCACCTCACACTTTTCCACATTAAACTCCATCTGCCACCTCTCAGCCCAGCTCTGCAGCTTATCTATGTCCCTCTGTATCCTATAACATCCTTCAGCACTATCCACAACTCCACCGACCTTCGTGTCATCTGCAAATTTACTAACCCATCCTTCTACACCCTCTTCCAGGTCATTTATAAAAATGACAAACAGCAGTGGCCCCAAAACAGATCCTTGCGTACACCACTAGTAACTGAACTCCAGGGTGAACATTTGCCATCAACCAGCACCCTCTGTCTTCTTTCAGCTAGCCAATTACTGATCCAAACCGCTAAATCACCTTCAATCCCATACTTCCTTATTTTCTGCAATAGCCTACCGTGGGGAACCTTATCAAACGCCTTACTGAAATCCATATACACCACATCAACCGCTTTACCCTCATCCACCTGTTTGGTCACCTTCTCAAAAAACTCAATAAGGTTTGTGAGGCATGACCTACCCTTCACAAAACCGTGTTGAGTATCGCTAATCAACTTGTTCTTTTCAAGATGATTATAAACCCTATCTCTTATAACCTTTTCCAACATTTTCCCCACAACCGAAGTAAGGCTCAGAGGTCTGTAATTACCAGGGTTGTCTCTACTCCCCTTCTTGAACAAGGGGACAACATTTGCTATCCTCCAGTCTTCCGGCACTATTCCTGTCGACAAAGACGACATAAAGATCAAGGACAAAGGCTCTGCAATCTCCTCCCTGGCTTCCCAGAGAATCCTAGGATAAATCCCATCTGGCCCAGGGGACTTATCTATTTTGACATTTTCCAAAATTGATAACACCTCCTCCTTTTGAACCTCAATTCCATCTAGCCTGGTCAACTGAACCTGAGTGTTCTCCTCGACAACATTGTCTTTCTCCAGTGTAAACACTGATGAAAAATATCCATTTAACGCTTCCCCTATCTCCTCTGATTCCACACACAACTTTCCACTACTATCCTTGATTGGCCCTAATCTTACTCTAGTCATTCTTTTGTCCCTGATATACCTGTATAAAGCCTTAGGGTTTTCCTTGATCCTATCCGCCAACGACTTTTCGTGTCCTCTCCTCGCTCTTCTTAACTCTCCCTTTAGGTCCTTCCTGGCTAACTTTTAACTCTCAAGTGCCCTAACTGAGCCTTCATGTCTCACCCTAACATAAGCCTTCTTCTTCCTCTTGACAAGTGCTTCAGCTTCCTTGGTAAACCACGGTTTCCTTGCTCGACAACTTCCTCCCTGCCTGACAGGTACATACTAATCAAGGACACGCAGTAGCTGTTCCTTGAAAAAGCTCCATATTTCAATTGTGCCCATCCCCTGCAGTTTCCTTCCCCATCCTATACATCCTAAATCTTGCCGAATAGCATCATAATTGCCTTTCCCCCAGCTATAATTCTTGCCTTGCAGTATATACCTATCCCTGCCCATTGCTAAAGTAAACATAACCGAGTTGTGATCACTATCACCAAAGTGCTCACCTACATCTAAATCTAACACCTGGCCGGGTTCATTACCCAGTACCAAATCCAATGTGGCCTTGCCCCTTGTTGGCCTGTCTACATACTGTGTCAGAAAACCCTCCTGCACACACTGCACAAAAACTGACCCATCTATAGTACTCGAACTATAGTATTTCCAGTCAATATTTGGAAAGTTAAAGTCCCCCATAACAACTACCCTGTTACTCTCGCTCCTGTCGAGAATCATCTTTGCAATCCTTTCCTCTACATCTCTGGAACTATTCGGAGGTCTATAGACAACTCCCAACAGGGTGACCTCTCCTCTCCTGTTCCTAACCTCGGCCCATACTATCTTAGTAGACGAGTCCTCAAACGCCCTTTCTACCGCCGTAATACTTTCCTTGGTTAACAATGCCACCCCCCCCCCCCCCTTTTACCATCTTCTCTATTCTTACAGAAACATCTAAATCCTGGAACCTGCAACAACCATTCCTGTCCCTGCTCTACCCATGTCTCCGAAATCGCCACAACATCGAGATCCCAGGTACAAACCCATGCTGCAAGCTCACCCACCTTCTTCCGGATGCTCCTGGCGTTGAAGTAGACACACTTCAAACCAGCGTCTTGCTTGCCGGTGCCCTCTTTCCCACCCTCCCACCAAACCCCAAACATTAGCCCGCATGTTTACATAAACAAATGATAAAAAGGAATCAGGAATCACCCATAGTCACCATTAATACATACAGCCCCTCGTCCTCCCAACCCCTCCACCCATCTCCCCAACTAATGTTTGATGTTATCCAGTTCTTGAAAGTGCATAATGAATAATGCCCATGAATTGTAGAACCCTCTGTCCATCCCCTCAGTTCAAACTTAACCTTCTCAAGAGTCAAGAATTCCAACAAGTCCCCCCGCCACGCCAGGGCACAGGGTGGAGAGGTTACTCTCCATCCCAACTGGATCAGCCTTCAGGCGATCAACGAGGCGAAGGCTACGATATCTGCCTCCGCACTGTTGCACGTTTTGCTATGGGTGTAAAACGCGTTTATTGGAGTGTATTAACTTGCCTCTGTTAAAGGCCGGGTGCTTAACACTACTAGGCTCTGTATATGTATTTTTCAGCTCAGGAGTCGCCAGATGCCGTATAGACACCTCACAAATATTCCAAGGTCAGGTTCAAAGTAATAAAACGATACACCGATTAGTAAGTTCCAAACGATCAATATTTATTATACAATTATAATAAATACGTATGCACACACTAAGGGACTAAGCTATGACTAAACTAAGCAATCAGAATACTTAACTAAACAGGAACAGGCAAGGTCAGGGAGCGAGGCCTTCGCTCCGGTCTTGGTCTGCAACCTTCAGAAAGCGTGCTGGTCACTGGGGGTCTAGCGGGCTTGGTTCGCGTAGCGAGCGTCGTATTGCCACTTACGGTTCGGCGGCTGGTGCTCAACGGCTGGAGTCAGGATACACGGTCAAGGTCTTGGTCAAAGCCGGAGCACGAAACAACAGACAGGACCATGTGTGGGGGTCTACTTTTATAGGGGTCCCCAATGTCCTTGCCTTTTCCTGGGCGGGCTTTACCTTCAGGTATCGATTGGATCGCTTCCAATCGATATCTTTTGAATTCCTCCAATGTGAGGGTCTTTCTTGATGGTGGGGGCGGTTTCTATAGTGGATACTTCTGGTGCCGCTCTGTCTGGACATCCACTTAAAGTATCTTATTCAAACCCAAATGTTGCCATTGTGTGTGCCTAGATCTGGACTGCCTCATTAGTATGTAAAACGTTCTGCCATTATCACCTTTGGTTTGAGATCTTCCACCTGGCCAGAAACTGGTTTTGCTGCTTGCAAAATGCTAATGAGTGTTTGCAGGCTGTTTGCCTTGGCTAAACTGTTTTTCCCTGCAGTCTTAGCGATTCTCCATTTTGTTTAGTTCAGTGTCCATTTTAGGTGGCTACAGTGGCTACAGCACCCGTTTCCAACCTTGGCTGGTCCGACACCCCGAATATGGCCTCCCGGGAACCCGGGTCCAGTTTCACGTGCACCACCTTGGAAATTACCCGAAAAACCTCCTTCACGCTCACACACATCTTCTACTCCTTTAAAGAATTGGCTCATCCTCGCCCTTGTGAGGTGTGCTCTGTATACCACTTTCAGCTGTATCAGCCCCAACCTCGAGCAAGAGGTGGAAGAATTTACTCTTCGGAGCACCGCACACCAGAACCCCTCCTCCATAACCTCTCCCAACTCTTCAACCCACTTTGCTTTGATCCCTTCCAGTGGTGCCTTCTCCTCTTCCAAAATAGCTCCGTAAACCGCTGACACTACCGCCTTCTCCAGTCCCCCTGTCGTCAGCACCTCCTCCAGCAATGTGGAGGCCGGCTCCACCGGGAAGCTCTGTATTTCCTTTCTGGCAAAATCTCGAACCTGCATGTATCTAAACATTTCCCGCGGCTCCAGCCCATACTTCGCTTCCAGCTCTTTCAGTCCTGCAAACCGACCCCTAAGAAGCATATCCTTTAGCGTCTTAATCCCCTTCTCCTCCCATTTCTGAAAATTTGCATCCCACCTCCCTGGCTCAAATCTGTGTTTATGCTACAGAATCTATATCTCTCTAATACACCTCACACCCTATCTCAACCTTTCAATAACACGTTCTTCAACACTATCTCCCAGAATCTGAGGAGTTACAGTATATTTTTATGACTACTCTGTGGTGCCATCTAATGTTGAGATACATGACCATCATCTTGTTACCTTTTCATTATCTATATTATACATATCATTACATCCCCTTTCTTTGACGAGGTTTGTACAGTAACAAACAGTAGAATATAAGCAATGATATTACATAGTATATTAATATGCATACCATATGTATACCTACATTATACATATCATTACAAGTCTCTCTCTCTCTCTCTGTAGTTTTCATAGTCTCTGCAACACATGCAGTCTTCACTAATCTCTTTCTATACATCCATGTATCATTCTCTGCCTCTCTCTGTTGCTCTCCCCATGTGTTGCTCTCTGTCTGTTCACTCTCTTTCTTTGCCTGTCTCTCTGACATTCTGTCATTCTATCTCTCGCTGCCTGTCTCCCTCTTTCCGTTGCCCTTTTTCTGACTGTCTCTCACTCTTTCTTTCTGCTCTTGTAACTCTTTCTCTCAACTTCAACCTCGGTCCCTCTATCTATCCCTGCGTTCTCCCTCTCATACCCAATCACTCTGCTATCAAGTTAAACAGTGGCCTGAGTTTGCGTTCTGTAAACAGGAGGATCTTAGTGTTTACTGAGTGGGCTCAGAGCTGATGTTGAAATGTTGTCCGGTGACGTTGTCAAACTGCTTTAACAGGGGGTGTTCAGGGGTTTAGAAGCTCAGTCTGTTGGGAGCTCAGGGAGAGGAGCAGCAACATGCAGGCTTGGGGAATTCTCGCCTGCCTCATGCTCACAGCAGTGAGAGCAAGAAGGTGAGTACTGGGTATGGAGGGAGTGTGTGTGTGGTGGGGGGGAAGAGAGAGAGAAGGAGACAGACAGACAGACAGAGAGAGGGAGAGTGGGGGAGTGCTAAACTGTCAGAGGGTCATATAGAGGGAGTGTTACACCATTAGAGGGTCAGTATCACGATACACAAACATGCAGAGAATGATATACAGACAGGCAGCTACTGAACACAGAGAACAAGGCATGACCAATGAGCAGGCAGGACACTCAGGGGTGGTATCTCACTATAAAAGGCACGAGGCACTCACACTCCGCCTCTTTCCACCGATGAACATCTACAGAGTGAGTCAGGGTGTGTGTACAGTATCACACCTCCAGCACGTGCTAAGAGCTAGACAGAGTAACCACACTTAGATTAGCAGAGAGTCGAACTCATAGGGGGGCAGCACGGTAGCACAAATGGCTAGCACTGTGGCTTCACAGCGTCAGGGTCCCAGGTTCGATTCCCCGCTGGATCACTGTCTGTGCGGAGTTTGCACGTTCTCCCCGTGTCTGCGTGGGTTTCCTCCGGCTGCTCCGGTTTCCCCCCACAGTCCAAAGACGTGCAGGTTAGGTGGATTGGCCATGCTAAATTGCCCTTAGTGACCAAAAGGTTAGGAGGGGTTATTGGTTTATGAGGATAGGGTGGAAGTGAGGGCTTAATGTGGGTCGGTGCAGACTATATGGGCCGAATGGCCTCCTTCTGCACTGTATGTTCTATGTAATCTATATAATCATAGAGAACTGTGCTAACTGTGCTACTGGGTCATTAAATCAGATTGAACTAATTTCAAGTTCTGGAGTATCTTTTGGTCAAAGCTGCATCCAGTTGCAGCCTGTGTTATCCCAGAGTACATAACACACCATGATACCAGGAGACGGCATAATCTAGGTGGTTTACCTCAGTCCGTTCCGTGACGACCAGCGAATGTATCGCGGCACCATGGAGAAGATTCATGGTGGAGAACTGGAGAAGAAGGCTCCTCACCAGCTCAGGACCTCCAGCAATCTCAGTGCCAACTGGCGGACATTCAAGCAAAAGTTTCTGCTGTACATTGAGGCTTCAGACTCGTGGGTGCGTCTGATGCAAGGAAGATCGCGCTTCTCCTCTCAACAGCGGGTGATCAAGCCATCGAACTCTTCAACTCTTTTCACTTCACTGAAGGCCAGGACAAGACAAAGTTTCAGACCATCCTGGACAGGTTTGACAGTCACTGTGAAGTGGACACTAATGAAATCTTCAAGCGCTACATATTTAAACAGCGTTTGCAAGGTAAAGATGAATCTTTCAACTCCTGGGACTTCCGGTGGCGGCAATAAGGAGCTAAGCCGCACATTCGGCAGCTCCCGCTGAAAACGGACTTTGGGGCTCTTTTCACGGCCCCCAACGTGGCTGTGTCGGCAAATCCCGACGTGGGAAGAGGACAGGAGTCGACCCCAACGGTCCTATGGTCCGGACCAGGAGTGGGGTAAGGAGAAAACCGGAGAAAGCACCCTTGAAAAAGCGGGGGAAGGAAGACAAAATGGCGGCCGGCGAAGGCCTTGAGGAGCTGAGGCAGTGGGCTCAGGAACAGCAGGCGACTCTGCTGCGCTGCTTCCAGGAGCTTAAGTTGGAGCTGCTGGAGTCACTGAAGGTAACCAACAGGGAGCTGATGGAGACCCAGACAGCCCAGGGGGCTGCGATCCGGGAGCTGCAGCAGCAGGCCTCCGAAAGGGAGGACGGGGTCGTGGCCGTGGCGGGGAAGGTGGAGATGCACGAGGTGCTCCATAAAGATGGCAGGAGCGGTTCGAGGAGCTGGACAACCAGTCGAGGAGGAAGAATTTGCGGATCCTGGGCCTCACGGAGGGGTTGGAGGGGTCGGACCTAGCGGCCTATGTGGTGACTATGTTAAACTCGCTGATGGGGGCTGGATCCTTCCAGGGGCCCCTGGAGTTAGAGGGGGCCCACAGAATTCTGGCTAGGAGGCCCAAGCCGAACGAGCCGCCGCGGGCGGTGTTGGTGCGGTTTCATCGGTTCGTGGATTGTGAGTGTGTGCTCCGGTGGGCCAAGAAGGAGCGGAGCAGCAAGTGGGAGAACACGGAGGTGCGGATCTTCCAGGACTGGAGTGTGGAGGTGGCGAGGCGGAGGGCCGGGTTTAACCGGACGAAGGCGGTGCTCCATAGACGGAGTGTGAACTTCGGCATGTTGCAGCCGGCGTGTCTGTGGGTCACCTATAAGGATCGGCACCATTATTTCGAGTCCCCGGAGGAGGCGTGGGCCTTTGTGCAGGCCGAGAAATTGGACTCAAACTGATGGTCTAAGATGGGGAATGCTGTATAATACTGTATTTGTATTTGCTTGGTTTAATGTAAGACGTGGGTTGGCCTTAGGGTGGGTGGGGTGATGTCGATTTGTCTTTTCTATATGGGTTTTTCTGTAGGGGTTTGGTGGACGGGTTCGGCAGAGGGGTAAACGGGGAGTTGGTGATGAGGGGGGAATTGATCTCCATCCAAACCCATAGGGAGGGGGGGGGGAGCAGAGGGCAGAGCAGAGAGACTGATGGGGAGATGGTGCGGGTGGATGGGAGATATGCGGAGGCACCAGAGGAGGGATTGCTGGGGGAGAGGCGTAGCCTTCAGGCCAGATTCGACCTATTGACTACCAGAAAGGCGGAAGCTCAGTGGAGGAAAGCACAGGGGGCGGTGTATGGGTATGGGAAGAGGGCGAGCGGGATGCTGGCACACCGGCTCCAAGGGCGGGACATGGCCAGGGAGATTGGGGGAGTGACGGATAGGGCTGGGAAGGTGGTGCGGACGGGAGTAGATGTTAATGGGGTCTTCAGAGACTTCTATGGGGAACTGTACCGGTCGGGACCCCCGGGGGAGGGGGTGGAATGGGGCGCTTCTTGGACATGCTGTGATTCCCGGGGGTGGAGGAGGAGCAGGTGGAGGGACTGGGGGCGCCGATCGAGCTGGAGGAGGTGGTCAAAGGGATGGGGAGCATGCAGTCGGGGAAGGCGCCGGGGAAGGCGCCGGGGCCAGACGGGTTTCCGGCGGAATTTTATAAAAGGTATTTGGACCTGTTGGGCCCCCTGTTAGTCCGGACCTTTAACGAGGCAAGGGAGGGGAGAGGCTTTGCCCCCAACTATGTCACGGGCGCTGATTTCCTTGATCCTGAAGCGGGACAAGGACCCTCTGCAGTGTGGGTCATATAGGCTGATTTTGTTGCTAAACGCCGACGCTAAGCTGCTGGCAAAGATCCTGGCCACTAGAATAGAGGATTACGTGCCCGGGGTCATTCGTGAGGACCAGACGGGGTTTGTGGGGGGAAGGCAGTTGAATACGAACGTGCGAAGGCTCCTCGGTGTCATTATGATGCCGGCCATGGAAGGGGAGCCGGAGATGGTGGTGGCATTGGATGCGGAGGGGGCCTTTGATAGGGTTGGGTGGGAGTATTTGTGGGAGGTGTTGGAGAGGTTTGGGTTTGGGGAGGGGTTTGTCCGGTGGGTGGGGCTACTCTACGAGGCCCCGATGGCGAGTGTAGCCACGGGTGGGGGGGGGGGGGGGGGGGGGGCGGGGTACTTTCAGCTGTGCTGGGGGACGAGACAGGGTGCCCCCTGTCCTCCTTGCTCTTCGCGTTGGCGATTGAGCCCCTGGCCATGGCATTGAGGGAGTCAGGGAACTGGAGAGGCCTGGTGCGGGGTGGGGAGGAGCATCGAGTGTCGCTGTATGCGGACGACCTGTTGCTGTATGTGGCGGACCCGGTGGGGGGGATGCCGGAGGTGTTGAGGATTCTTAGTGAATTTGGGGGTTTCTCTGGGTATAAGTTGAACCTGGGCAGGAGTGGGTTGTTTGTGGTGCGTCCGGCGGATCGGGGGAGCGGATTGGTGGGCTCCCGCTGGGGCGGGCGGGGAGGGGCTTCGGGTACCTGAGGGGCCGGGTGGCTGGGGGCTGGGGGGCCCTGCACAAGCTCAACCTCACAAGGTTGGTGGGGCGGATGGAGGAGGAGTTTAGGAGGTGGGATATGTTACTGCTGTCACTGGCGGGGAGGGTGCAGTCCGTTGGTGTGGCGGTGCTCCCGAGGTTTTTGTTCCTGTTCCAGTGCCTCCCCATCCTTATCCCGAAGGCCTTTTTTAGGAGGGTCAGCGGGAGTGTCGCGGGATTTGTGTGGGCGCATGGGACTCCGAGGGTGAGAAGAATGTTCCTGGACCGGGGCAGGGATAGGGGGGGGCTGGCATTGCCCAGCCTCTGTGGGTACTATTGGGCTGCCAACACAGCGATGGTGCGTGAGTGGGTAATGGACGGGGAGGGGGCGGCGTGGGGGAGGATGGAGGCGGCGTCATGTGTGGGCACGAGCCTGGAGGCGCTGGTGGTGGCGCCATTGCCGCTCCCTCCAACGAGGTATACCACGAGCCCGGTGGTGGCGGCTGCCCTCAGGGTTTGGGGGCGGTGGAGACGGCATAGGGGAGAAGTGGGGGGCTCGATGGAGGCCCCGATGCGGGGGAACCATCGGTTTGTCCCAGGGAGCATTGATGGCAGATTTCTGGGCTGGCACAGGGTAGGGGTTAGGAGGTTGAGGGACCTGTTTGTGGAGGGGAGGTTTGCGAGCTTGGGGGAGTTAGAGGGGAAGTTTGGGCTCCCCCCCGGGGAACATGTTTAGGTACATGCAGGTGAGGGCGTTTTCCAGGCAGCAGGTGGAGGGGTTCCCCTTGCTGCCCCCAGGAGGGGTGCGGGATCGGTTGCTCTCGGGGGTGTGGGTTGGAGGAGGGAGGATTTCGGACATATATCGGGTGATGCAGGAGGTAGACGAGGCCTCGGTGGAGGAACTGAAGGGTAAATGGGAAGAGGGGCTGGATGAGGAGATTGAGGAGGGGACGTGGGCAGATGCCCTCGGGAGAGTGAATTCCTCCTCTTCCTGTGCGAGGCTTAGCCTCGTACAGTTCAAGGTGCTGCATGGGGCCCACATGACTGGGACGAGGATGAGTAGGTTTTCCGGGGGCGAGGACAGGTGTGCTAGGTGCTTGGGGAGCCCAGCGAGCCACGCCCATATGTTTTGGGCGTGCCCAGCGCTGGGGGAGTTTTGGAAGGGGGTAGCAAGGACGGTGTCGAGGGTGGTGGGATCCAGGGTCAAGCCAGGCTGGGGACTCGCAATGTTTGGGGTTGCAGTGGAGCCGGGAGTGCAGGAGGCGAAAGAGGCCGGTGTTCTGGCCTTTGCGTCCCCAGTAGCCCGGTGGAGGATTTTGCTTCAATGGAAGGATGCGAGGCCCCCTAAGCGTGGAGGCCTGGATCAATGATATGGCGGGGTTCATTAAATTGGAGAAGGTGAAATTTGCCCTGAGGGGATCAGTACAGGGGTTCTTTAGGCGGTGGCAGCCTTTCCTGGACTTCCTGGCGGAACGGTAGGGAAATAGGCCGGCAGCAGCAGCAACTGGGGTGGGGGGGGGGAGGGAGAGGAGACGAGGGGAGGGGAGGGGGGGCGGGGTGTTTGGATCGGTGGGAGGGAGAACTGTGTACATGGGTTTGTGGGATGTGGCGGGTGTTATCTCTTTCCCTTTTGTTGTTTGGGTGTTCTTTTGGTTTTTTTTTCTTTTGTTTGTAGTTGCTTTTGAAGATGGGTGGGTGTTGTTCTTGGGGTGTTACTGCGGTTGTTTTGTTAATAGAGTTGAGATGTTTATATTTTGTAAAAATTTCAATAATAATTATTTTTTTAAAAATAGAATCTTTCAACTCCTTCTTAACTAACCTCCACCTGCTCGCGCTGTCCTGCAACTTTGGTGATATTGCTGACTCCATGATAAGAGACCAAATCATTTTTGGAGTTCACTCTGATCCTCTGAGAGAGCAGCTACTGAAAATCAAGCATATGACCCTGCCAGTCTCGATTGAAACATGCACAGTGTATGAGCACACCAAAAATTGCTATGCCCAGTACAAATCGGCTGAAAATGAGAAACTTGCCTCCCAGGAAGCAGAGAATGTGCAGGTCATCTCCTGGATGCAGCGCCTCAGCATTGATGAAAGCGGCCATTTTGCGTGCTTTTCCCAGGGCCCCACGCATGCGTGATGCGAATGGGATAACGAAGCGGCCGTCACCCGCACTGCGCATGTCCGACGACGCGTGGAGCACCAGGGCGCCGACGTCATAACGTGCTTGAACTGCGGCAACGCCCACTTAGAGAAACACTGCCCTGCAAGAGGCAGGCGATGTTTAAACTGCGGGAAGCCTGGGCACTGTGCAGCCTTGTGCAGGTCTGCACCACCAGTTAGTGTTCTGACGACAGCGCTTTCAGACCGTGCAACAACGATTCCAGGATTCTGATCCTGGCAGCACAACGGATCCAGAGGAAGAATTCCTGGACTCCGCCTACTGTGTGAGCATCATTACCAAATGTGAATATGCCACATCCAACTCATCACAAATTCAATCCATCCTCGCTGTGGATTCTGCGGACCAATGGCATGCAGTGATGCAGCTCAACCACTGCCCCATCCAGTTTCAGCTGGACACAGGTGCTTCTGCCAACCTCCTCTCAAAGGCAGATTTCAAACGCATCAAGAAGCCCCCCAAGGTCCTTCCAGCAACCTGCCAGCTCCTGGACTACAATGGAAATGCCATCACGGCACTGGGATCCTGCCATCTACTCGTCTCCAACTGGAGCACCCATGCTCGGTGTTGCTCGTTTTACTGGAGTGTGATTAACACGCCTCCGTTTAAAGGCCGTGTGCTTAACACTACTATGGCTCTGTATGTGTAATTGTGCTTGGAGTCGCCAGGTGCCGTATTTTTTTTTTTTTATAAATGTTTTTTATTCAGTTTTCATGTTTTATATTGAACAAATTACAAATTGTTAGAGAGAGAAAAAAAAACACGCAGAAATTAACATATATATTTACAGGTGAGCATCTTCGTAGTAATAACTGTGGCCTCCCCCTCTTCGCCGGCATACATATTTTACATTCCCCAACATGTTTATTGGCATTTATTTAGTTTGGTTTTGTGCCTTAGCTAGCCATCAAACCCCCGTAACGAGCCCGTAGCCCCCCCCCTCCCCGCCGGCTACCTTGCCCCGACTATTCTTCCTCTTGTACGTTGGCCACAAACAGGTCCCGGAACAATTGCATGAATGGCTCCCACGTTCTGTGGAAGCCGTCGTCCGACCCTCGGATGGCGAATTTGATTTTCTCCATTTGGAGAGAATCCGAGAGGTTGGACAGCCAGTCTGCAGCTCTGGGCGGTGCTGTTGACCGCCAGCCAAACAGGATTCTACGGCGGGCGATCAGGGAGGCAAAGGCAAGGGCGTCCGCCCTCCTCCCCAGGAATAGATCTGGCTGGTCTGAAACCCCAAAGACCGCCACTATCGGGCATGGCTCCACCCTCACCCCCACCACTTTGGACATAGCCTCGAAGAAGGCTGTCCAGTACTCCACAAGTCTGGGGCAAGACCAGAACTTGTGGGCGTGGGTGGCCGGGCCTCTTTGGCACCGCTCACATCTGTCCTCCACCTCCGGGAAGAACCTACTCATACGGTTTCTCGTTAAGTGGGCTCTATGTACCACTTTTAGTTGCGTCAGGATGAGCCTTGCGCACGTGGAGGTGGAGTTGACCCTATGCAGTGCTTCGCTCCAGAGTCCCCACCCTATCTCCATCCCCAGGTCGTCCTCCCATTTCCTTCTTGTTGCGTCCAGTACGGTGTCGTCCCTATCTACCAGTCGGCCATACATGTCACTACAGTTCCCTTTCTCTAGGATACTTGCGTCCAGTAGGTCTTCCAGTAGTGTCTGTCGTGGCGGTTGTGGGTACGTCCTTGTCTCCTTTCGTAGGAAGTTTTTGAGCTGCAGGTACCGTAGCTCGTTCCCCCCAGCTAGCTGAAATTTCTCTGTCAGTTCGTCCAGTGTTGCGATCCTGTCGTCCGTGTATAGGTCCCTGACTGTCAGTGTCCCCCCGTCCTGTCTCCACCTTTTGAAGGTGGCATCAGTCAGTGCTGGTTTGAACCTATGGTTGTTGCAGATGGGAGCCTTGTCCGACATTTTGTTCAGGCCAAATTGCTGCCGCAGTTGGTTCCAGGATTGGAGGGTGGCTGTCACCACTGGGCTGCTGGAGTGTTTTTTGGGTGGGGATGGGAGTGCTGCCGTGGCGAGGGCCCGGAGGGAGGTCCCCATGCAGGAGGCCTCCTCCGCACGCACCCACTCGGCTTCTGGCTCCTGCATCCATCCCCTTACTCGCTCGGCTGTTGCCGCCCAGTGGTAGAATTGTAGATTCGGGAGGGCTAGCCCCCCCCTGGATTTTGTTTTCTGTAGGACCTTCTTTGGGATCCTAGCATTTTTACCCCCCCATACGAACGCCATGATAAGTTTGTCCAGCGCTATGAAGAAGGCCTTGGGGATGTAGATCGGAATGGATCTAAACAGGAAGAGGAACCTGGGCAATACGTTCATTTTGATCGTCTGGACTCTTCCTGCGAGGGAGAGTGGGAGTGTGTTCCATCTTTGCAGGTCCTTTTTTACTTCCTCCGCCAGGCTGGTGAGGTTCCATTTGTGGATCCCTTTCCAGTCATGGGCTATTTGGATCCCCAGGTAGCGGAATTTATGTCGGGCTTGTTTGAACGGCAGCCCCTTTAGTGCTGCCCCCCCACCCCCCCCCCCCCCTTGCTGGTGTACTGGGAAGATCTCGCTTTTGCTCATGTTGAGTTTGTAGCCCGAGAAGGCTCCAAACTCTTTCAGGAGCGCGATGATTCCGTCCATGCTGCTTTGTGGGTCCGAGATGTAGAGGAGCAGATCGTCTGTATAGAGTGAGACTCTGTGCTCTCTGCCTCCCCTTCGGATCCCCCTCCAATTTTTTGCTGCCCTGAGCGCAATTGCTAGCGGTTCGATTGCTAGCGCGAACAGCAGTGGGGACAGTGGGCATCCTTGTCTGGTGCCCCTGTGCAGCTGGAAGTATTGGGAGTTGGTATTGTTGGTCCGTACACTCGCCATGGGGGCGTTGTATAGGAGTTTTACCCACGTGGTGAACCCTGTTCCAAGCCCGAACCGCTCCAGTACCTCTATGAGGTATTTCCATTCGACTCTGTCGAAGGCCTTTTCTGCGTCCAGGGAGACGATCACCTCTTGTGTTCTCTCCCTGGAGGGGGTCATTATCACGTTCAGCAGGTGCCTGATGTTCGAGGTGAGCTGTCTACCTTTGACGAAGCCCGTCTGGTCCTCTGTGACCACCTCAGGTACACAGTCTTCTAGCCTTTTGGCTAGGATTTTGGCCAGTATTTTGGCGTCTGCGTTCAGCAGAGATATGGGTCTGTATGACCCACATTCCGTTGGGTCTTTGTCTTTCTTAGGTATCAGCGAGATTGAGGCCTGTGCTAACATGGGTGGCAGTGTGCCCCTAGCTAGCGAGTCTGTGAACATCTCCCGCAGGTGCGGGGCCAGCGCTGTCGCAAATTTTTTGTAGAAGTCCGCCGGGAATCCGTCCGGTCCCGGCGCCTTCCCCGTCTGCATGGAGCTAATGCTCTCCATGATCTCTCCCAGTGCTAGTGGTGCTTCCAGGTCCCGTTTCCTTCCCTCTCCCACGACTGGTATGACCAGTCCATCAAGGAACCGGTTCATCCCAGCCTTCCCCGTTGGGGGCTCTGAGGTGTACAGCTCTTGGTAGAAGGCCTTGAAGGTTTTGTTAATCCTCTCTGGTTCTGTTTCCAACATGCCTCTGGTACCCCTGATTTGCCCAATTTCTCTGGTGGCTGCCTGCTTTCTCAGCTGGTGTGCCAACAGGCGGCTGGCTTTGTCTCCGTGTTCGTACAGGGTCCCGCGCGCCTGGCGGAGTTGGTGCACTGCTTTCCTGGTGGAGAGCAGGTCAAAGTTCCTTTGTAGTTCTTTTCTCTCCGCCAGGAGCTCTACGGTCGGGGCCTCGGAGTATTTACGGTCTACCTCCAGTATGGAGTCGACCAGCTTCTGCCCAGCCACCCTTTCCTCCCTATCTCTTTGCGCTTTGAAGGCAATGATTTCCCCTCTTATTACGGCCTTAAGCGCTTCCCAGAACGTGGAGGATGATACCTCCCCGTTTTGGTTGTTCTCCGTGTACTCTGCTATGGCCCGCGCTATCCTTTCGCTGAAGGCCTTGTCAGCTAGTAAGGCACCGTCCAACCTCCATGTGGGGCGCTGGGCCCTTCCCGTCTCCAGCCGCACGTCCATGTAGTGTGGGGCGTGGTCTGATATCACAATTGCGGAGTATTCCACCTTGTCTATCCCTGGAAGCACCGTTTTCCCCACCACAAAGAAGTCAATTCTGGAGAACACGTTGTGTACTGGGGAGAAGAAGGAGAATTCTTTCTCCCCCGGGTGGGCGAACCTCCAGGGGTTCACAGCTCCCATCTGCTCCATAAAGTGACCGAGTTCCCTTGCCATGTTTGAGGTTTTCCCCGTTTTGGGGTTTGATCTGTCCGTCTTTGGGTCCTGTACACAGTTGAAGTCTCCCCCCATGATTAGTCGATGCGTCGCTATGTCCGGGATTTCTGCCATGGTCTTTTGGATGAAGCTCGTGTCGTCCCAGTTGGGCGCGTACACGTTGACTAGGACTACCGGCGCCCCATCCAGGGCCCCGCTGACCATGACATATCGCCCCCCTGGGTCTGTAACCGTCTTTGTCGCCCTAAACATTGTCCTCTTGCCGATCAGTATCGCCACCCCCCTGGCCCTTGTCCCATAGCAGGAATGGTAGGTTTGTCCCACCCAGCCCTTTCTTACCCGCAGTTGGTCCTGCTCCCTCAGATGCGTCTCTTGGAGGAAGACTCTGTCGGCCCTCATATTTCTGAGGTGGGTGAGGACTCTGGATCTCTTCACTGGGCCGTTAAGTCCCCTTACGTTCCAGGTGATTATCCTGGTGGGGGGCTTCTGCCCCCTCGTTCCTGTGGGATTAACCATGTTTGTCTGGTGGACGAGCCCCTGCCCTCCGGGGTTTCCCTTTGTTAGTGGGCCGTCCAGGATGGCCGCTACCACTGCTCTCCCCATGCGTTCGGGTCTCTGCGCTCCGGGGTTTCCCCTTGTCTTGGGGGAACCCGCCATGGCCGTCCACTGTGTGTCCGCCACGCGGGTAGTCCCCTGCACTCTGGGGGGCCCCTTTGCCCACAGACCGTCCTGGGTGGGTGCTTGCAGCGGTTCCTTGTTCCGAGCCCTTGGTTGTGGTACTTTGTAGCCCTGTTCCTTTTCTGGCCTCGTTTGTCCCTTTGACCCTACCTTTCCCCTCCCTGTGTGCCCCCCCCGGTCTCTCCCTCTACCCTCCTCCCCTGTATACCCCTCCTTTGCTCCTCTATACCCTATTCCTGTCCCCGTTTCCTCTCCCGACTTTGGTGGGTGATCTCCCCCCTCCCCTGCCTGGCGCCTTCCCCCCTGTTGGGGGTGCGCAGCGGCCCTGCTTTGTTGCGTGCCCCCGGCGCTAGCTTTCCTGCTATTACGGTGGCTCCCCTCTCGGAGGTTGTTGTCTCGCTTCTCCTCTACCTGGCCTCTACGGTTTTCTGCCTGCTCTTCCCCCATCCTACCCATTGGCGTGTCGTTGCTCCTTGCCAGGGGCCTCTCGTTCCTACCCCCCCTGCTGTTCTTCCAGCCCGTGCTCCTCGACGAATCTATTCGCCTCAGCAGGGGCTGTAAAGAAATATTCCTTGTTTTGGTATGTGACCCAGAGCTTCGCTGGGTACAGCATACCAAAACGCACTTTGTTCCTGTAGAGAGCCGCTTTCGCTCTGTTAAACTCAGCCCGTTTCTTAGATATATCCACTCCAAGGTCTTCATATATTCGGATGGTGTGCCCGTCCCATTTGCTGGCTCTATTTTCCTTGGCCCAGCGCAGGATTGCCTCCCTATCCCGGTACCGGTGCAGTTTGGCTATGACTGCTCTCGGTTGATCCCCTTCCTTGGGCTTCGGGCGCAGCGACAGATGTGCTCTGTCCAGATCCGGTGGGGTGGGGAAAGCTTTCCTGCCCACTAAGTTGCCCAGCATTGCAGCCACGTATTTTGTGGGGTTTCTACCCTCGGTCCCCTCTGGCAGGCCTACTATCCTAACATTTTGCCTTCTCGAGCTGTTTTCTTGGTCGTCTACCCTGCCCTTCAGGCTCCCCTGTGTTGCGCCCAGACTCGCCACTTCCCTTTCTAGGGCCGTGACCCGGTCGCTCATGTCTGTCGCTGCTTTCTCTAGCTCCTTAATGGTTGCCTCATGGGCTTCCAGTTTCCCCCCTTGAGCTTCCAGTTTCTTCCCTTGAGCTTCCACTTTCTCCTCCAATCTGGTCAGAGCCTGCTGCACCCCTGACATGGCCCTGGCCACTGCTGCCTGTGCTGCGGCCTCTGCGTCTGCTTTCAACTCTGCCTTGATTGCCTGCAGCTGCTCCCTCACCACCTCAGTAAAGGCTTCCTTCCAATTCACGCCCCCCTCTAACCCCAGGGGAGAGGGCACCTGTCTGTCCGGCTCTTTTTGATGCGGCGGTACATCCGTCCCGCTGCTTCGTGTGCTAATCCGCTCACGTGAGCTGGCTTGCCTTTTGTCCCGCCTGCTTTTGGTGCCCCCTTTCCCTTGGCTCCCTTCTGGCGTTTTTTTCTCCCCCTTCTCTTTCATCTTTTCTTCTCCCCTTGTTTTTCTGTTCCCCCTTTTTCGATGCCCGATTTTTATTTTATTTATTTGTTTATTAATTATTTTCTCCCACCTCCTTTTATGCAACTCCCCTCAGGTGGGCTTGCTTTGATGGGAGTGGGTGTAGAGAAAGAGAAAATAATATATATATCCCTCCCCCTTTCTCTTTAACAGTGTTCTTCTTTTTAAAAATAAAAGTCCTTCTTTTTTTTTTCCCCCCCACCTCTCTCACGCAGGAGAGAGAGAGTGAGAGGAGTCTGTCCAGTCCTTTGTTCTTGCCACGTGGTGGCTGCTGCCGGTTTTTTTTTGGGGGGGGGGTGTATGTGGAGACTCCGCTCCGGGCCTGCTGGGGGGGGGGGGAGACGCCGCTCCGGGCCTGTTTGGGGGGTGGGGGGGGGGAGAGACGCCGCTCCGGGCCTGTTTGGGTGGGGGGGGGGGAGACTCCGCTCCGGCCCGGGGGGGGGTGGGGGAGACGCCGCTCCGGCCCTGGGGGGGGGGGGGAGATGCCGCTCCGGCCCTTGGGGGGGGGGTATGGATGCCGCTCCGCTCCGGCCCTGGGGGGGGGGTATGGACGCCGCTCCGCTCCGCTCTGCTCCTTGGGGGGGGGTGGTAGACGCCGCTGCGGCCCTTGGGAGGGGGGGGTAGACGCCGCTCCGGCCCTTGGGGGGGGGTAGACGCCGCTCCGGCCCTTGGGGGGGGGTAGACGCCGCTCCGGCCCTTGGGGGGGGGGGTGGGGGTATGGACGCCGCTCTGCTCCGGCCCTTGGGGGGGGGGGGGTAGACGCCGCTCCGGCCCTTGGGGGGGGGGGGGGGTGGGGGTATGGACGCCGCTCTGCTCCGGCCCTTGGGGGGGGGGGTAGACTCCGCTCCGCTCCTTGCGGGGGGGGGGGGGGTATGGACGCCGCTCCGCTCCGCTCCTTGGGGGGGGGGATGGACGCCGCTCCTTGGGGGGGGGGAGATGGACGCCGCTCCGCTCCGGCCCTTTGGGGGGGGGGGGTATGGACGCCGCTCCGTTCCGCTCCTTGGGGGTGGGGTATGGACGCCGCTCCGTTCCGCTCCTTGGGGGGGGGGTGGTCTGGATGCTGCTCCGCTCCGGCCCCTGGGGGGGGGGGGGGGATGTAGACGCCGCTCCGCTCTGCCACCGCCCGGGCCTCTCCTGCCGCTACTCCTGCTGCTGCCGCCGCCGCCGCTGCTTGGGCATCTCCCGCTGCTGCTGCCGCCGCCGCCGCTGCTTGGGCATCTCCCGCTGCCGCTGCCGCCGCCGCCGAGGATCCCTTGGTGACCGGTTTGTTTGGGGGGGGGGGGGGTGCGCGTCCTTTCCCTTCCCTTCCCTGTTCTCCACCGCTACGGGAGCCCCTCACCTTGCGACCGCTCCGCTTGCTGACCGGAATCCGACCGCCAGGTGCCGTATTGAGACACCGTCACAAGTATATCAAGGTCAGGTTCAAAGTAATAAATCCGTACACCGATTAGTAAGTCCAAACGATTAGTGTTTATTATAACAAATATAATAAATACACATGCATACACTAAAGAGACTAACTTACTTCTAATACTAAACAACTAAATACTTATCTAGACAGGAACAGGCAAGGTCAGGGAGCAAGGCCTTCGTCCCGTTCTTGGTCTGTAACTTTCTGATTGGCAAAGTTGTCAAGAGGTAGTAAGGTCTGGATCACGTAGCGATCGTTGTGTTGGCACTTACAGTTCGATGGCTGATGCTCAACGGCCGGTGATGAAACTGGAGTCAGGATGCGATGTAACAGGTCTGGGCCGGAGCAAAACAACAGACCGAACCATGTGCGGGACCTACTCTTATAGGTCCTAGAAGTCCGTGCCCCCTTGGGGCGGTTCTTTCACCTGCCAGGTATCGATTGGGTCTCTCCCAATCGATATCTTTCAAACTCCCCAATCTGAGGGTCGTTCCTCGATGGGTGGGGCGGTCCCTACGGCTCTTTGTGTTGGTTGCTTTGGCGCCATTCTGTCTGGGCGTCTAAGGAAAAGTATCCATTGATACTTAAATGTTTCTATTGTGCGGGGTCTGGATTTGGATCACCTCATTACTATGCAGATTTGCACCTTTGGCTGAAACTCTGCACCTGGCCAGAAACTGGTTTCTGTACGTGCAGAATGCAAAACAGTCTTCTGCAAGCTGCTTGTCCTCACTAAGACTGTTTTCCCCTGCAGCCTTAGCAGTTCTCCATTTTGTAGCCCAGTGTCCATCTTAGATGGCTACATTGGTTACGTTTTGATATCGGCAAGACAGACAGGGCATCCCTACTTGGTGCGCATGCCTGCAAGCAGCTGAACCCCGTGCAGCGGGTTTACACAACGACATCCTCCAATGTGGATCTTCAGGCCGGCATTGACAACATCCTCGCTCAGTATCCGGATTTGTTCGACAGGATGGGCACGCTGCCATATCAATACAAGATTCTGCTCCAACCTGATGCCAAGCCAGTGGTCCACGCCCCACGCCAGGTCCCGGCTCCGCTGAGGGAGCGCCTGAAGGCACAGCTCAAGATTCTTCAACAACAGGGCATCATTTCCAAGGTAACCTAACCGACTGACTGGGTCAGCTCGATTGTATGTGTCAGAAAGCCTTCGGGAGACCTGCGCATCTGTATTGATCCCAAGGATCTCAATACAAACATAATGTGTGAACACTATCCCATCCCGAAGCGGGAGGAACTCATGAGTGAGATGGCACACGCACGTTTTTTCGCCAAGTTAGATGCGTCACATGGATTTTGGCAAATCCAGCTGGATGAGTCCAGCAGTAGGCTCTGAACCTTCAACACACCGTTTGGCAGATGCAGCTATCATCGTATGCCGTTTGGCATTGTCTCGGCTCCGGAGATCTTTCATCGCATCATGGAGCAGATGATGTAGGGCATTGAAGGGGTTCGTGTGTACGTGGAGGACATCATCATATGGTCCACGACTCCTGAAGAGCATGTTTCCCGTCTCCAGCAGGTATTCCGCCATATCCATGCCTATGGCCTGAAGCTGAACAGGTCCAAATGCTGCTTTTGCATGTCGACACTCAAGTTCCTAGGTGACCAGATCTCTCAGCAAGGTGTGCGCCCGGACACAGACAAGGTCAAGGCCATCAAAGCCAAGAAGGCGGTGTTGTGCTTCCTGGGCATGGTCAATTTTCTGGGTAAGTTCATCCCAAACCTGGCCTCACACACCACGGCCCTATGACACCTGGTGAAAAAGTCCACTGCCTTTGAGTGGCAAGCAGCACATCAGGCAGAGTGGATGGAGCTGAAAGACAAGCTCACCATGGCACCCACCTTAGCATTTTTCGACCCCAACAAGCAGACAAAGATCTCAACAGATGCGAGCTAGGATGGCATCGGTGCAGTGCTGCTCCAACACGATTACACTTCATCTGGACACTGGTAGCCTACGCATCGAGGGCCATGGCACCCACCGAAACACGGTATGCGCAAATAGAGAAGGAATGCCTGGGTCTTCTCACTGGAATTCTCAAGTTTCAAGACTATGTCTACGGCCTGCCGATATTCACTATCAAAACGGATCATAGGCCTCTGGTCCACATTATCCACAAGGACCTGAACAACATGACGCCTCGGTTGCAGCGCATCCTCCTCAAACACAGAAGGTACGACTTTGACTTAGTGTACACGCCTGGCAAGGAGCTCATCATCGCTGATGCATTGTCCCACTCCATCACATTGCCTCGTGAACCGCTGGAATTCATCCAGCAGATTGAGTCACAGGTGCAGCTGTGTGCTAGCACCCTCCTGGCATCTGATGAGAAGGTGGTTCGTATCCGCGAGGAGACAGCCAAAGACCCCCTCTTGCAGCGTGTCATGCACCACCTCGCCAATAGCTGGTAGAAAGAGCAGTGTCCTCAATTTTATAATGTAAAGGATGACCTGACGGTGATTGATGGTATCCTCCTCAAGCTGGACCGGATTGTCATTCCGCTCAGTCTCCAGAGCTTGGTGCTCCGCCAAATCCATGAGGGACACCTGGGCGGCGAGAAGTGCAGACGCAGAGCCAGGAAGGCTATCTACTAGCCCGGTATTAGCCAGGACATCTCGAACGTGGTCCTCAACTGTGCGACCTGTCAATGCAAGGAGATGCTCCAGCAGCATGCAATCGAGACCTCCCCGTGGTCCAAGGTTGGCATCGACCTCTTTTGTGCGAATGGTCGTGACTATGTGTTGATTATTGACAATTTCTCCAATTACCCTGAAGCGGTGAAGCTCTCAGACCTCACGGGCGCGATTCTCCGCAAATGCGGCGAGTCATAAAGGCGGCCGTGTTTCACGGCAGCCTCCGCGCCCCCTCCCAGGACCCGATTCTCCCCCCCCGGGCGGGGCTAGCAGCGCGGCCCCGTGAAGCACGGCATCGCGGGCTTAGCGACCGTCGCTAAGACCGCGCGCCAAGCGTCACGGCGGCTGACGTGCACGATGACGTCAGCAGCGCATGCGCGGGTTGGAGCCGTCCAACCCGCGCATGCGCGGATGACGTCATCACGCAGATGCATCAAACCCGCGCATGTGCAGGCCGTCATGCCCCTCAGCCGCCCCGCGGACTGATCCTGCGGGGCGGCGGATGAACAAATAGTGCGCGGGTATCGGACCCGCTGCCCCCGATCGGTGCCCACCGATCACAGGCCCATGCCACCCTTGGCACGGCCGTGGTGCGGCCGTGCCAATCGGTGCCATGGTTGTCCAGGACGGCACTTTGCGGCCGTTTTCACGAATGGTGAGAGCAGGTGTGATCGCGTTCGTGAAAACGGCCGTAAAGGCCTGGGAACTCGGCCCATCGGCTATGGGAGAATTGCTGTTCGCCGTAAAAAACGGCGAGCAGCGATTCGTGTCGTGGGGCGGCCGTGGTGGGGGGGGGGGGGGGGGAGAGTAGCGGGAGGGCGTGAAAATTGTCGGGAAGGCCCTCCCGCTATTCTCCGACCCATCGTGGGCAGCGGAGAATCGCGCCCCACACCTCGGACCGTCATCAAGGTCTGGAAGGAGACATTCTCCAGGCATGGTATCCCACTCATTGTCATGAGTGACAATGATCCGTGCTTCAACAGCCACGAGTGGTCTATGTTTGCCAAGTCATACCATTTCAAACATGTCACCTCCAGCCCACACAATCCGCAGTCCAATGGGAAGGTTGAAAAAGAGCCGCACACTGTGAAACACTGTGGGGCAGCACGGTAGCATTGTGGATAGCACAATCGCTTCACAGCTCCAGGGTCCCAGGTTTGATACCGGCTTGGGTCACTGTCTGTGTGGAGTCTGCACATCCTCCCCGTGTGTGCCTGGGTTTCCTCCGGGTGCTCCGGTTTCCTCCCACAGTCCAAAGATGTGCAAGTTAGGTGGATTGGCCATGCTAAATTGCCCTTAGTGTCCAAAATTGCCCTTAGTGTTAGGTGGGGTTATGGGGATAGGGTGGAGGTGTTTAACTTGGATAGGGTGCTCTTTCCAGGAGCCGGTGCAGACTCGATGGGCTGAATGGCCTCCTTCTGCACTGTAAATTCTATGATCTATGATCCTATGAAAAAGCTCATCTGCAAGGCCGCGGATTCGGCTTCTGACATCTACCTCACGCTGCTTACGTACAGGGCGACCCCACTTTCCACTGGCATGTCGCCGGCTAAACTCCTGATGAATAGGGACCTGCGGACGACACTTCCAGCCATACATGTGCCCAACCTGGATCACCTCCCGGTGCTGCAGAAGGTGCAGTCACTCCGAAACTAGCAAAAGCAGGACGATGATGCTCATGCCACCGGTTTGCCTGTGTTATCCCCGGCAGACTCTGCCAGGATCAAGATACCAGATGGTGGCTGGTCTGCTCCAGCTGTCGTAGTTCGACAGGCTGCGCCCTGCTCGTATGTTGTACGTATGGCTGAATATTCTGTTGTGCGATCATTCTCACAGCCTGGGACAGGGGATGTGGATCATTCCCTCAGTTTGGGGACAGGGGATGTGAAATGAAATGAAAATCGATTATTGTCACGAGTATGCTTCAAATGAAGTTACTGTGAAAAGCCCCTAGTCGCCACATTGGATCATTCAGTTTGGGACAGGGGATGTGGACCATTCTCACAGTTTGGGACAGGGGATGTGGATCATTCTCACAGTTTGGGACAGGGGATGTGGATCATTCTCAGTTCGGGGACAGGGGATGTAGATCATTCCCTCAGTTTGGGGACAGGGGATGTGGATCATTCTCACAGTTTGGGACAGGGGATGTGGATCATTCTCACAGTTTGGGACAGGGGATGTGGATTATTCTCAGTTCGGGACAGGGGATGTGGATTATTCTCAGTTTGGGACAGGGGATGTGGATCATTCTCACAGTTTGGGACAGGGGGTGTGGATCATTCTCACAGTTTGGGACAGGGGATGTGGATCATTCTCAGTTTGGGACAGGGGATGTGGATCATTCTCACAGTTTGGGACAGGGGATGTGGATCATTCTCAGTTTGGGGTCAGGGGATGTGGATCATTCTCAGTTTGGGACAGGGGATGTGGATCATTCTCAGTTTGGAACAGGGGATGTGGATCATTCTCACAGTTTGGGACAGGGGATGTGGATCATTCTCAGTTTGGGACAGGGGATGTGGATCATTCTCACAGTTTGGGACAGGGGATGTGGATCATTCTCAGTTTGGGACAGGGGATGTGGATCATTCTCAGTTTGGGACAGGGGATGTGGATCATTCTCACAGTTTGGGACAGGGGATGTGGATCATTCTCACAGTTTGGGACAGGGGATGTGGATCATTCTCACAGTTTGGGACAGGGGATGTGGATCATTCTCACAGTTTGGGACAGGGGATGTGGATCATTCTCAGTTTGGGACAGGGGATGTGGATCATTCTCACAGTTTGGGACAGGGGATGTGGATCATTCTCACAGTTTGGGACAGGGGATGTGGATTATTCTCAGTTTGGGACAGGGGATGTGGATCATTCTCAGTTTGGGACAGGGGATGTGGATCATTCTCACAGTTTGGGGACAGGGGATGTGGATCATTCTCACAGTTTGGGACAGGGGATGTGGATCATTCTCACAGTTTGGGACAGGGGATGTGGACCATTCTCTCAGTTTGGGGACAGGGGATGTGGATCATTCTCACAGTTTGGGACAGGGGATGTGACTCATTCTCAGTTTGGGGACAGGGGATGTGGACCATTCTCTCAGTTTGGGACAGGGGATGTGGATCATTCTCACAGTTTGGGACAGGGGATGTGGATCATTCTCTCAGTTTGGGGACAGGGGATGTGGATCATTCTCACAGTTTGGGGACAGGGGATGTGGATCATTCTCACAGTTTGGGACAGGGGATGTGGATCATTCTCACAGTTTGGGGACAGGGGATGTGGATCATTCTCTCAGTTTGGGACAGGGGATGTGACTCATTCTCACAGTTTGGGACAGGGGATGTGGATCATTCTCAGTTTGGGACAGGGGATGTGGATCATTCTCACAGTTTGAGACAGGGGATGTGGATCATTCTCAGTTTGGGACAGGGGATGTGGATCATTCTCACAGTTTGAGACAGGGGATGTGGATCATTCTCACAGTTTGGGACAGGGGATGTGGATCATTCTCAGTTTGGGACAGGGGATATGGATCATTCCCTCAGTTTGGGGACAGGGGATGTGGACCATTCTCACAGTTTGGGACAGGGGATGTGGATCATTCTCACAGTTTGGGGACAGGGATGTGGATCATTCTCACAGTTTGGGACAGGGGATGTGGATCATTCTCACAGTTTGGGACAGGGGATGTGGATTATTCTCAGTTTGGGACAGGGGATGTGGATCATTCTCACAGTTTGGGGACAGGGGATGTGGATTATTCTCAGTTTGGGACAGGGGATGTGGATCATTCTCACAGTTTGGGACAGGGGATGTGGATCATTCTCACAGTTTGGGACAGGGGATGTGGATCATTCTCAGTTTGGGACAGGGGATGTGGATCATTCTCACAGTTTGGGACAGGGGATGTGGATCATTCTCAGTTTGGGACAGGGGATGTGACTCATTCTCAGTTTGGGGACAGGGGATGTGGATCATTCTCACAGTTTGGGACAGGGGATGTGGATCATTCTCACAGTTTGGGACAGGGGATGTGGATCATTCTCAGTTTGGGACAGGGGATGTGGATCATTCTCACAGTTTGGGACAGGGGATGTGACTCATTCTCAGTTTGGGGACAGGGGATGTGGATCATTCTCACAGTTTGGGACAGGGGATGTGACTCATTCTCAGTTTGGGGACAGGGGATGTGGATCATTCTCACAGTTTGGGACAGGGGATGTGGATCATTCTCACAGTTTGGGACAGGGGATGTGACTCATTCTCAGTTTGGGGACAGGGGATGTGGATCATTCTCACAGTTTGGGACAGGGGATGTGGATCATTCCCTCAGTTTGGGACAGGGGATGTGGACCATTCTCACAGTTTGGGACAGGGGATGTGGACCATTCTCACAGTTTGGGACAGGGGATGTGGACCATTCTCACAGTTTGGGGACAGGGGATGTGGACCATTCTCACAGTATGGGACAGGGGATGTGGATTATTCTCAGTTTGGGGACAGGGGATGTGGACCATTCTCACAGTTTGGGGACAGGGGATGTGGATCATTCTCTCAGTTTGGGGACAGGGGATGTGGATTATTCTCAGTTTGGGACAGGGGATGTGGATCATTCTCACAGTTTGGGACAGGGGATGTGGATCATTCTCTCAGTTTGGGGACAGGGGATGTGGATTATTCTCAGTTTGGGACAGGGGATGTGGATCATTCTCACAGTTTGGGACAGGGGATGTGGACCATTCTCACAGTTTGGGGACAGGGGATGTGGACCATTCTCACAGTATGGGACAGGGGATGTGGATTATTCTCAGTTTGGGGACAGGGGATGTGGATCATTCTCACAGTTTGGGGACAGGGGATGTGGATCATTCTCAGTTTGGGGACAGGGGATGTGGATTATTCTCAGTTTGGGACAGGGGATGTGGATCATTCTCACAGTTTGGGACAGGGGATGTGGATCATTCTCAGTTTGGGACAGGGGATGTGGATCATTCTCACAGTTTGGGGACAGGGGATGTGGATCATTCTCAGTTTGGGACAGGGGATGTGGATCATTCTCACAGTTTGGGGACAGGGGATGTGACTCATTCTCAGTTTGGGGACAGGGGATGTGGATCATTCTCACAGTTTGGGACAGGGGATGTGGATCATTCTCACAGTTTGGGACAGGGGATGTGACTCATTCTCAGTTTGGGGACAGGGGATGTGGACCATTCTCACAGTTTGGGGACAGGGGATGTGGATCATTCTCACAGTTTGGGACAGGGGATGTGGATCATTCCCTCAGTTTGGGACAGGGGATGTGGACCATTCTCACAGTTTGGGACAGGGGATGTGGACCATTCTCACAGTTTGGGACAGGGGATGTGGACCATTCTCACAGTTTGGGGACAGGGGATGTGGACCATTCTCACAGTTTGGGGACAGGGGATGTGGACCATTCTCACAGTATGGGACAGGGGATACATAAGAACACGAGAACTAGGAGCAGGAGTAGGGCATATGGCCCCTCGAGCCTGCTCCGCCATTCAATGAGATCATGGCTGATCTTTTGCGAACTCAGCTCCACTTTCAGGCCCGAATACCATTCTCACAGTCTGGGACAGGGGTTGTGGATCATTCTCACAGTTTTGGGGGTGGGGGGGGGGGGGGGGGGGGGGGGGGTATATATTTTGTGGTCCATTCCGCTGTTGACATTGTGTCTCCTTTGTTTCCAGTCACTATGTGGTTCTGATTCCTGCCGAGTTACGCACAGATACACTGGAGAATGTTTGTGTTCTGATCCTGTCAGCCACTGAGTCCTCTCCCCTCACACTGACCATTGAGAATGAAATGACCAACAGTACTCTCTTACAGCAGGAGCTCCTGACCAATACAGGATATAATTGCTTCAACTTCACTGTAAGTATCCAATACCTCAGCCATTTCATGGCCTGTGTCTCCTGCGTCAGTGTACCCTTTATCCTATCTCTCTTTCTGTCCATCCACATCCCTCTCACACACTGCTCTTCCTCTGAATTTCCTCTCCTCACTGTCCAATTTCTCCTTCCCCTCCTCCTAATGGAGCTGTACTCGCGATTTGTGGTTCTGTTCCCTCAAACACAGTCTTCATTAGAGCCAATTGTTAGAATTGAAAAGGAAGTTTCACATGAGCTGCATTAGTATTGTTAAATATTGGAAATAAAGTATTGATTTAACTGCGTTTAAGTATGGGGCTAGTTTAGCAAAGTGGGCTAAACAGCTGGCTTATATTGCAGAACAACTAGCAGCATGCGTTCAATTCCCGTACCAGCCTCACTGAACAGGCGCCGGAATGTGGTGACTAGGGGTTTCTCACAGTAACTTTATTGAAGCTACTTCTTACAATAAGCGATTATTATAAGATTAAAACTAGTGAGATTCATGTTAGACAAAGTTGTTTGCGCATTTGGGTCTTTGGTCAGTTAAATCTGTGTTTCTCTTGTGCTTAGAGACTGTTATGGCATGAAATGTAAAGGAAACTTGGAGAAGGGAAACGTCTTTTTGAGCAACCAGGTGCACCTTTCGGATAGGAAGGTTTTTGATCTTGCGTTTTAGCTGAAGTTATAAGTTGGTTACAGGAAGCTGGAGAGGGTATATCTCTTTCAGCTTTTAAAGAAACAAATCCATACATTAGTGGAATGCTTCAGAAAGCGAGTGCAGAGATTTTAACGACTGCTAGTTGAGGATATAAAGGAAATGAAGAGAAGTTTCCAAGAAGTCAGAAGTTGAAGGTCAGGGGAAACTGGAATATTGAACAGACAGTGCAGAAGGAGGCCATTTGGCCCATCTAGTCTGCAGCGACCCACTTAAACCCTCACTTCCACCCAATCCCCGTAACCCAATAACCCCTCCTAACCTTTTTGGTCACTAAGGGCAATTTATAATGGCCAATCCACCTAATCTGCATGTCTTTGGACTGTGAGAGGAAACCAGAGCACCCAGAGGAAACCCACGCAGACACAGGGAGGACGTGCAGACTCTGCACAGAGAGTGACGCAGCGGGGTATCGAACCTGGGACCCTGGCGCTGTGAAGCCACAGTGCTATCCACTTGTGCGACCGTGCACAATACGATACTGTTCAGCAGTCAGAGAAATTTGAAGAGGCTTTGGATTGTGGGGGGCTAGTAAGATATCTATAGTAGGGCCAAGGTTTGTGAAAACTTATTCCAGTCTGTGAGACATTATTTGAAATAATCGTGAAAATTGGTGGCTGGACCTCGGAGTTTGTGTAAAAGCATTTAAAATGAAGGAAACGTGAAGGGAGAGTTAGAAATCCTGGAGTTGGATTCCTTTTTAAAACATTGGTGCGGATGCTCAGTTTGAAAGTGTTTTGGAATCGATTTCGAGAGTCTTCTGGAAGAACATCACATGATCTGTTGCGATGTCAGCAGAATGTTTTTCCAGGATTTTAGTTCACAAACTGGTACCCTAAGAGCAACATCTCCTGATAAACCCCATTTTAGAAGAACCGAGAGCGTGGCACTTCTCTTTCTTGTCTCTTTGCGGCAACAAGAGAAATATAACAAAAGTATTAGTAACGCAGTATTAAAATATCTTTAACATCACACCTGAAAATAACTTACAATCACCCTTTAAACAATTCTAATTAATACAGTGAATATAGTGCCCCTTCATTGTTCTTTCTTCCCACTCAAACAACAACAAAAAAAAATCTCAGCTCTCAATCCATGTAAAATACTCTCTTGACATTGCTTCAAAGAAACAATCCGACTCCTGTCAGAACCATGCATAAACTGTGGCTGTATTGCTTCAGAAGCTGTTTCAGTCTGTAGACTGAATTACAGAGAGCAAAGTGCTTGACTTCTGGTCACAGCTTCAACTAGAACTCCACTGAATAGCTTTTCCTGCAAAATGCCTCATAACTTAGCTACCCTAGCAAAGACATCATCACACCAAGCCGAAATCAAATTAATTTCACAGGTAAACCCTCTTCATTTAAACAAACTGCATTAGCCCTAGCTTTTAATGATGGCTTAATTGTACCCCAGGCCCCCAAGATATACGTGCCTTTCAAACTAGGATTTTAGGCTCCGCTCTGTATGACCTGCTCCAGTCCATGATCCATATTGCAAGTGGCGATCTCGTGATACATAAAGGTGGACATCTTGATGTGTTCCTCCACCATGTTGTACAGTGTTTTCCCTCCACCGCCACCCCCCCACCCCCATTTCCTGATTAACACGCTCTATAAATAGAGGCACCAGTTCTTGAGGAGCATTTGCCTGAAATTATTCTGCCTGCCTCTGCTCCTATGTTGGGCGAAATATTTGTTCTGTACTCTATTGGTTTGCGCCTGTAAAAAATAAAAAACTCTAATATAAAATTTGTATCAAAAATGGTGAAACATGAGTCTGAGCCAAGGTTCCATTCTGAAAAATGAATGAAATGAAAATCGCTTATTGTCATGAGTAGGCTTCAATTAAGTTACTGTGAAAAGCCCCTAGGCACCACATTCCGGCGCCTGTTCAGGGAGGCTGTTATGAGAATTGAACTGTGCTGCTGGCCTGCCTTTATCTGCTTTCAAAGCCAGTGATTTAGCCCAGTGAGCTAAACAGCCCCAGAGCTAAACAGTAGTAACACCAGCTGGAATTGTAACCCATGAATGGTGGCGATTTACTGTAGGTTTGAGGGGCTGAATGGGCTTCCACCCATGTACATGTACCAGACTCGAGAGGGCTGAATAGACCTCCTCCTGTTCCTGTGTAACTCCTTGAGAGGGGCTGATAGGAACAGGAGGAGGCCAATCAGCCCCTCTCGAGGGGTTACACAGGAAAAGGAGGAGGCCAGTGTATCAGGCTCAATAGGGGCTAGAATGGGCTCCTCCTGTTCCTGTGTAACAAACTGGAGAGGGACAGAATGGCCTTGTCCTGTTCCTATGTAATATGCTTGAGAGGGGCTAGAATAGGCTTCCTCCTGTTCAGGTGTAACAGGCTGGAGAGGGACTGAAAGGCCTCTTCCTATTCCTGTGTAACAGGCAGCAGAGGGGCTGAATGGCGTCCTCCTGTTCTCCCACTTGTACATCGAGCTGATCTATGTTGTCTTTCTGTTCAGGTTGGCAATGAAGTCATGGGCTTGGACACTGAAACCATCATAGCCGTCACTGTGAGAAGATCAGGAGAAACCGTCTCCATCAATGAGACTAAGAGGGTGGTTTTGAAGAGATACGATTCACTGACATTCATCCAGACTGACAAAGCTGTTTATAAACCTGGTCAGGCAGGTGAGGCTCATTTTAGCAGAAATCACGGTTCATCAGCAATAGCAGATGCTTAGGAAAATCGACTCACAACAACGATACATCCCGGTGGTGGAAAGATTCTAGGAAGGCTATACATTAACCACGGTTAACCAAGGAAGTGATTGTATAAACTGAAAGAAAAAAAACATATAAACTGACAAAGATAATTGATAAGCCTGAAGATTGGGAAGATTTACAACCGAACAAAGGATGACCAAAAAGTAATAAAGAGGGAGAAGATAAAGGATGAACTAGCAAGTAATATAAAAATGGACAGTGAGAGCTTATTTAAATATATAAAAAGAGAGAGGCAAATGTGAACATCGGGCCTAAGGGAATGAGACTGGGGAGATAATCATGGCGAACCAGAAAGCGGTAGAGATGTTAAACAAATACTTTGCATCAGTCTTCACGGTAGAAGACACTAATAAAGTGCGGCACGTAGCACAGTGGGTAGCACTGCTGCCTACAGCGCTGAGGACCCGGGTTCGAATCCCGACCCTGGGTCACTGTCTGTGTGGAGTTTGCACATTCTCATGTCTGCGTGGGTTTCACCCCCACAATTCAAAGATGTACAGGTTAGGTGGATTGACCACACTAAATTGCCCCTTAAGTGGAAAAAAATTATTGAATACTCTAAATTTATTTTTTTTAAAGGAAGACACTAATAAAGTTTCAAAAATACGAAATAATCAATAGGCAAAGGGGTGAATAAATACAGTAACAATCACTCGGAAAAAACTACAGGGGGAAACTAATGGGGCTAAAGGCCAATAGGTCCCCTAGACCTGATGGGTTGTATCCCAGGATATTAAAGGAAGTAGCTATAGAAATAGATGCACTGGTAGTGACTTCGCAGAATCCTTAAATTCTGGTAAAGTGCCAGAGGATTGGAAAACTGCCAATGTACTCAAAAAGGGAGAGGAACAAAAAACAGGTAATCAAAGGCCAGTCAGCTTAATGATGTTTTATTAATAATCTTTTTTTAGAAATATTTTATTGAGGCATTTATAATTTTAACAATTTTAAACATCAAATTTCAACAAAAACAAAAATACAATAATATAACCAACAAACCCCTCGGCACAAACCCTAGCCAACATGGCTCATACAAACAATGCCACCTTCACCTTCGAATGCTCCCTCCCACCACCTCCAATGGCATCTCACCCAGTCTCTTCTGCCCCCTCGCCTGGAGCACAAAGACCTCACTCTTGCCCATATTCAATTTGTATCCTGAAAACCAGCCGAATTCCTCCAATATTCACGTAATCCCTCCAATTCGCCCCCAGTGGGTCCGATATGTACAGAAGCAGATTGTCCGCATAGAGCAAGACCCTGTGTTCCACCTCTCCATACTATCTCCTGCCAGACCCTTGGCGCTCTCAATGCCAATTGCCAACGGATCTATAGCCAAGGCAAACAACAGTGGGGAAAGTGGACATCCCTGCCTCATCCCCGGTACAACCTGAAGTAATCCAATCTCACCCAATTCGTCCGCACACTCATCACCGGTGCGTGGTATAGCAACTGAACCCAATCTACAAATCCCTGCACAAACCCAAACCGCTGCAAGACCTCCCATAAGTTTTCACACTCCACCTGATCAAAGGCCTTCTCTGCAACCATGGCCACCACCACCTCAACCCTCTGCCCTTCTGGAGGCATCATAATTACATTCAGTTGGTCGCCAGGTGCCACCCCTTAACCAACCCTGCCTGGTCTCTCCTATTACCCCTGGGACGTAGTCCTCCATCCTTGCGGCCAGGATCTTCGCCAATAATTTGGCATCTACATTTAACAGGGAATCGGCCTATACGTCCCACAATTTTCCTGATCCTTATCCCTCCTTTTAAAATGAGGGAGATCAACACCTGTGACGTCGGGGGGGAGCACTCCCATCTCCTTTGCTTCATTGAAGGCCCTTACCAACAGCGGTCCCAACACCTCCTGAGCACTTTTATAAAATTCCACCGGGTACCCATCCTGTCCTGGGGCCTTATCCGATTGCATCGCCTCCAATCCCTCTACCACGTCTACAACCCAATTGGGGCTCCCCAAGCTCCTCATCAACCTTCGGGAACTTCAACCCTCCCAGAAACCTCCTCATCCTCTCCTCCCCAGCTAGAAGTTCCGACTTATACAATTTGCTATAAAACTCCCTAAAACCCCATTCACTCCCGCCGGGTCCAAGACCATGCTCCCTCCTGTATCCTTCACTTTCCCAATTTCTCTCGCCGCCTCTTGCTTCCTCAACTGATGCGCTAACATCCTGCTTGCTTTCTCCCCATACTCATATACTGACCCTCTCATCCTTCTCAACTGCCCAACTGCCTTACTCGTGGTTTCCAACCCAAATTCCATTTGCAACCTTTGGCATTCCTTTAACAGCCCTTCCTCCGGGGTCTCTGAGTATCTCCTGTCCACCTGCAGGATTCCCTCCACTAGCCTTTCTATCTCCACCCGCTCTGCCTTCTCCCTGTGTGCCCGAATCGAGATAAACTCCCCCCTGACTTCTGCTTTCAGTGCCTCCCAAACTGTACCTGCCAAAACCTCCCCCGTGTCATTAATCTCAACATACCCTGGATAGCCTTCCTCACCCTCTCACACACCTTTCCTCCGCTAACAGTCCCACATCCAGCCTTCATTGCAGACGCAGGCAACCCTTCCTTCCTCACTCATAAATCTACCTAGTGCGGGGCATGGTCCGACACCACTATTGCCGAATATTTGACATCTGCCCCCCGCCCCCCCCCCCCCCCCCCCCGCCAACAATGTCTTATCCAATATGAAGAAATCTATTCCTGTCTACGCCTTGTGCACATGGTAGTAAAACAAAATTCTTTCACCCTTGGCCTCCCAAATCACCACGAATCCCCCCCGCTCCATAAACCACCGAAGGGGCTGGTTTAGCACAGTGGGCTAAGACAGCTGGCTTGTAATGCAGCACAAGGCCAGCAGCACAGGTTCAATTCCCGTTCCAGCCTTCCCGAACAGGCGCCTGAATGTGGCGACTAGGGGCTTTTGACCGTAACTTAATTGCAGCCTACTTGTGACAATAAGCACTTATTATTAAGCTCTTAGCTGTAGCAGACACCCTCCCCGACCTCGAGCTTGACCAGTCCAGTCTCAGATCCAGGACCGTATTAAAATCCCCCCCCACCATGCTCGGCCGATGAGAGTCCAGGTCCGGAATGTTCCCCAGAACCCACCCCCTAAATTCTACATCATCCTAGTTCGGGGCATAGATTTTGACTAAAACCACCAGCATCCTCTAATTTCCCGCTTCCTATAACGTACCTCCTGCCCAGAGTCCTCCACTATATGTTCCACCTCAAACGCAACCCGCTTATTGATCAATATCGCCATCCCCTCATTTTATAATCCAACCCCGAATGAAACACTTGCCCAATCCATCCCTTCCTCAACCTAATCCGGTCCCCCACCTTCAGGTACGTCTCTTGTAGCATGGCCATATCTGCCTTCAATCACTTTAAATGTGCGAACACATGGGCTCTCGTGACTGGCCCATTCAATCTTCGCATGTTCGACGTTACCAGCCTGGTCGGGGGGCACCCTGCCGATCAACCATAGCCCTCTTGGGCCAGCCTCCGGCCCGTGTCCTGTACCTCCCCAGGCCCGTCCTTGGGCACCCACCATCATCGATCCTCCTCCTCTTACACTTTAAAATCTCTCCCCCTGTCAGCAGTATAGATACATAGAACAGTACAGCACAGAACAGGCCCTTCGGCCCTCGATGTTGTGCCGAGCAATGATCACCCTACTTAAACCCACGTAACCCGTATACCCGTAACCCAACATTCCCCCCATTAACCTTACACTACAGGCAATTTAGCATGGCCAATCCACCTAACCCGCACATCTTTGGACTGTGGGAGGAAACCGGAGCACCCGGAGGAAACCCACGCACACACGGGGAGGACGTGCAGACTCCACACAGACAGTGACCCAGCCAGGAATCGAACCTGGGACCCTGGAGCTGTGAAGCATTGATGCTAACCACCATGCTACCGTGAGAAGTACTTCTCCCTCCCTCCCCAGCAACCCTTGCCCTCATTCCCCCACTGACCTTCCACTCACTCCCCATTGCGCTTCCGTGAACTAGCCCGCCCAGCTAGCCTGGCAGCCCCCGTCCATAGCGCCAAGCATCCTGTCCGCTCCCCCGCTGATTCTCACCCCCCCCCCGCCCGCTCAAACATTAATGCAAACAAACCAAAAACAACCCCTTCCCAAACCCAAAGACCAACCCCCCATCTTTAACAAAGAACAAAAAGCAAACCTGAACCCAGAAAGAAAGATATGGCCCCAAACATAAGTTAACAGCAACATCATAACAACATGTCCACCAAAGTTCAAAGTCCACCTTCTCCAGCCAGTCCATTGTCTCTGACAAATTCTACCGCTTCCTCCGCTGATCCAAAGTACAATTCCCGGCCTTCGTAGGTCACCCACATATGTGCCGGGTACAGTAGCCCAAACTTCACCCCCTTCTTGTAGAGGGATGCCTTGACCCTATTGAAACTCACTCTCCTCTTGGACAACTCTGCACCCAAGTCCTGGTGCACTCGAATTTCACTGACCTACCAGGTGCAGCGATGGACCAGCTGGCCTGCCTGCCTGCCCCACCTCATAATTCGCTCCTTCTCCAGGAACCGGTGCAGCCGCTCCACCATCGCCCTCGGTGGCTCATTCCCCTGGGGATTCCTCATTAGCGCCTTGTGCGCTCGATCCACCTCCAACGGCCGTGCAAATGCACCCTCTCCTAACAGTAGGGGCAGCAGGGTAGCATGGTGGTTAGCATAAATGCTTCACAGCTCCAGGGTCCCAGGTTCGATTCCCGGCTGGGTCACTGTCTGTGTGGAGTCTGCACGTCCTCCCCCTGTGTGCGTGGGTTTCCTCCGGGTGCTCCGGTTTCCTCCCACAGTCCAAAGATGTGCGGGTTAGGTGGATTGGCCATGCTAAATTGCCCGTAGCGTCCTAATGAAAGTAAGGTTAAGGGGGGGGGTTGTGACGCAGAGGCCGCAGCACAGGCAGCAGTGACCAGGGCCATGTCAGGGGTGCAGCAGGTTCTGACCAGATTGGAGAAGAAAGTGGATGCCCAAGGGAAGATACTGGAAGCCCAAGGGAAGATACTGGAAGCCCAGGGGGCAACCATTAAAGAGCTGGAGAAGGCAGCGACTGACGCGAGCGACCGGGTCATATCCCTGGAGAGGGGAATGGTGAAACTGAGTGCAACACAGGGGAGCCTGAAGGGCAGGGTAGACGACCAGGAGATCAGCTCGAGAAGGCAAAATATCAAGATAGTGGGCCTGCCAGAGGGGATAGAGGGTAGAAATCCCACAACATTCGTGGCTGCGATGCTGGGCTCCTTAGTGGGGCGGGAAACTTTTCCCACCCCACCGGAAATGGACAGAGCTCATCGGTCACTGCGCCCGAAGCCCAAGGAAGGGGAAAAACCGAGAGCAGTTATAGCCAGACTGCACCGGTACCGGGATAGGGAGACAATCCTGCGCTGGGCCAAGGAGAATAGAGCCTGCAATTGGGACGGGCACGCCATCCGAATCTACGAGGATTTTGGAGCGGACATAGCTAAGAGACGGGCGGAGTTCAACAGAGCGAAAGCAGCTCTCTATAAGAACAAAGTACGTTTTGGTATGCTGTACCCAGCAAAACTCTGGGTCACATACCAACACAAGGAATATTTCTTTACAGCCCCTGCCGAGGCGAATAGATTCGTCGAGGAGCACGGGCTGGAAGAACGCCATGGGAAGTAGGGACGAGGGGCCCATGGCAAGGAGACACGTCATGCCGACGGGGGGGTGGGGAGGGGCGAGGCAAAGCCAGCCCCCTCCCCCCTGGCAGAAACACCCAGAACGGAAAACAACCCAATGCCCTAGGGCCCGCTCCAGGTGGGAGGCCAGGCCCCGGCACGAGGGAACGGGAGTACTGGAGAGGGAGAGGGAAGCGGGACAGCAACCTCCGAGAGGGGAGCCACCGTGCTAGCAGGAAAGCTAGCGAAGGGGGCGCGCAACAGAGCAGGGCCGCAGCGCACCCCCAACAGGGGGGAAGGCGCCAGGCAGGGGAGGGGGGGGATCACCCATCAAAGGTGGGAGAGCAAATGGGGACAGGAATGGGGGAGAGAGGGGCAATGGAGGGGTACACAGGGGTATCCCCGAAAGGGATAGAGCGGGGTGGGGGGGCACCCGAGGGGCGAGAGACCAGGGAGGGGAAACGCAGGGACGAAGGGACAAAAGAGGCCAGTAAGGGAATAGGGCCACAAAGTGCCACAGACAAGGGCTCGAAACAGGGAACTGCTGCAAGCACCCACCCAGTACGGTCTGTGGGTGAAGGGGCCCCCCGGAGTGCAGGGGACTACCCGCGTGGCGGACACAAAGTGGACGGCCATGGCGGGTGTCCCCGGGACAAGGGGGAACCCCGGAGCGCAGGGACCCGACCGCATGGGGAGAGCAGTGATAGTGGACATCCTGGACGGCCCCCTAACATAGGGAAACCCCAGAGGGCAGGGGCGCGTCCACCGGACAAATATGGTTAACCCCACAGGAGCAAGGGGGCAGAAGCCCCCCACCAGAATAGTCACCTGGAACGTAAGGGGACTTAACGGCCCAGTGAAGAGATCTAGAGTCCTCACCCACCTTAGAAACATGAGGGCCGACATAGTCTTCCTCCAAGAGACGCACTTGAGGGAGCAGGACCAACTGCGGGTAAGAAAGGGCTGGGTGGGACAAACCTATCATTCCTGTTATGGGGCAAGGGCCAGGGGGGTGGCGATCCTGATTGGCAAGAGGACAATGTTTAGGGCGACAAAGACGGTTACGGACCCAGGGGGACGGTATGTCATGGTCAGCGGGGCCCTGGATGGGGCGCCGGTAGTTCTAGTTAACGTGTACGCGCCCAACTGGGACGACACGAGCTTCATCCAAAAGACCATGGCAGAAATCCCGGACATAGCGACGCACCGACTAATCATGGGGGGGGACTTCAACTGTGTACAGGACCCAACGACGGACAGATCAAACCCCAGAACGGGGAAAACCTCAAACATGGCAAGGGAACTCAGCCACTATATGGAGCAGATGGGAGCAGTAGACCCCTGGAGATTCGCCCACCCGGGGGAGAAAAAATTCTCTTTCTTCTCCCCAGTACACAACGTGTACACCAGAATTGACTTCTTTGTGGTGGGGAAAACGGTGCTTCCAGAGATAGACAAGGTGGAATACTCCGCAATTGTGATATCAGACCACGCTCCACACTACATGGATGTGCGGCTAGAGACGGGAAGGGCCCAGCGCCCCAAATGGAGGTTGGACGGTGCCTTACTAGCTGACAAGGCCTTCAGCGAAAGGATAGCGCAGGCCATAGCGGAGTACACTGAGATCAACCAAAACGGGGAGGTCTCACCCTCCACGTTCTGGGAAGCGCTTAAGGCCGTACTAAGAGGGGAAATCATAGCCTACAAAGCGCAAAGAGATAGGGAGGAAAGGGTGGCTAGGCAGAAGCTGGTCGACTCCATACTGGAGGTAGACCATAAATACTCCGAGGCCCCGACTGTAGAACTCCTGGCGGAGAGAAAAGAATTACAAAGGAACTTTGACCTGCTCTCCACCAGGAAAGCAGTACACCAACTCCGCCAGGCACGCGGGGCCCTATACGAACACGGAGACAAAGCCAGCCGCCTGTTGGCCCACCAGCTGAGAAAGCAGGCAGCCAGCAGAGAAATTGCGCAAATCAGAGATACCAGAGGCACGTTGGAAACAGAACCAGAGAAGATTAACAAAACCTTCAAGGCCTTCTACCAAGAGCTGTACACCTCAGAGCCCCCAACGGGGAAGGCTGGGATGAACCGGTTTCTTGACGGACTGAACATACCAGTTGTGGGAGAGGGCAGAAAACGGGATCTGGAAGCACCACTAGCACTGGGAGAGATCATGGAGAGCATTAGCTCCATGCAGGCGGGGAAGGCGCCGGGACCGGACGGATTCCCGGCGGACTTCTACAAAAAATTTGCGACAGCGCTGGCCCCGCACATGCGGGAGATGTTCACAGACTCGCTAGCTAGGGGCACGTTGCCACCCACGTTAGCACAGGCCTCAATCTCGCTGATACCTAAGAAAGACAAAGACCCAACGGAATGTGGGTCATACAGACCCATATCTCTGCTGAATGCAGACGCCAAAATACTGGCCAAAATCCTAGCCAAAAGGCTAGAAGACTGTGTACCTGAGGTGGTCACAGAGGACCAGACGGGCTTTGTCAAAGGTAGACAGCTGACCGCGAACATCAGGCGCCTGCTGAACGTGATAATGACCCCCTCCGGGGAGAGAACACAAGAGGTGATCGTCTCCCTGGACGCAGAAAAGGCCTTCGACAGAGTCGAATGGATATACCTCATAGAGGTACTGGAGCGGTTCGGGCTTGGAACAGGGTTCACAGCTTGGGTAAAGCTCCTGTACAACGCTCCCATGGCGAGTGTACAGACCAACAATACCAACTCCCAATACTTCCAGCTGCACAGGGGCACCAGACAAGGATGCCCACTGTCCCCGCTGCTGTTCGCACTAGCAATCGAACCGCTAGCAATCGCGCTCAGGGCAGCAAAAAATTGGAGGGGGATCCGAAGGGGAGGTAGAGAGCACAGAGTCTCACTCTATGCGGATGATCTGCTCCTCTATATCTCGGACCCACAAAGCAGCATGGACGGAATCATCGCGCTCCTGAAAGAGTTTGGAGCCTTCTCGGGCTACAAACTCAACATGAGCAAAAGTGAGACCTTCCCATTACACCCGCAAGGGGGGGGGGGGGGCAGCACTAAAGGGGCTGCCGTTCAAACAAGCCCGACATAAATTCCGCTACCTGGGGATCCAAATAGCCCATGACTGGAAAGGGATCCACAAATGGAACCTCACCAGCCTGACGGAGGAAGTTAAAAAGGACCTGCAAAGATGGAACACACTCCCGCTCTCCCTCGCGGGGAGAGTTCAGACGATCAAAATGAACGTACTGCCCAGGTTCCTCTTCCTGTTTAGATCCATTCCGATCTACATCCCCAAGGCCTTTTTCAAAGCGCTGGACAAACTCATCATGGCGTTCGTATGGGGGGGTAAAAATGCTAGGATCCCAAAGAAGGTCTTACAAAAAACAAAAACCAGGGGAGGGTTAGCCCTCCCGAATCTACAATTCTACCACTGGGCAGCAACAGCCGAGCGAGTAAGGGGATGGATCCAGGAGCCAGAAGCTGAGTGGGTGCGTGCGGAGGAGGCCTCCTGCATGGGAACCTCCCTCCGGGCCCTCGCCACGGCAGCACTCCCATCCCCACCCAAAAAACACTCCAGCAGCCCAGTGGTGACAGCCACCCTCCAATCCTGGAACCAACTGCGGCAGCAACTTGGCCTGACCAAAATGTCGAACAGGGCTCCCATCTGCAACAACCATAGGTTCAAACCAGCACTGACCGACGCCACCTTCAAAAGGTGGAGGCAGGACGGGGGGACACTGACAGTCAGGGACCTATACACGGACGACAGGATCGCAACACTGGACGAACTGACAGAGAAATTTCAGCTAGCTGGGGGGAACGAGCTACGGTACCTGCAGCTCAAAAACTTCCTACGAAAGGAGACAAGGACGTACCCACAACCGCCACGACAGACACTACTGGAAGACCTACTGGACGCAAGTATCCTAGAGAAAGGGAACTGTAGTGACATGTATGACCGACTGGTAGATAGGGACGACACCGTACTGGACGCAACAAGGAGGAAATGGGAGGACGACCTGGGGATGGAGATCGGGTGGGGACTCTGGAGCGAAGCACTGCATAGGGTCAACTCCACCTCCACGTGCGCAAGGCTCAGCCTGACGCAACTAAAAGTGGTACATAGAGCCCACTTAACAAGAACCCGTATGAGTAGGTTCTTCCCGGAGGTGGAAGACAGATGTGAACGGTGCCAAAGAGGCCCGGCCAACCACGCCCACATGTTCTGGTCCTGCCCCAGACTCGTGGAGTACTGGACAGCCTTCTTCGAGGTAATGTCCAAAGTGGTGGGAGTGAGGGTGGAGCCATGCCCGATAGTGGCGGTCTTCGGGGTTTCAGAACAGCCAGATCTATTCCTGGGGAGGAGGGCGGATGCCCTTGCCTTTGCCTCCCTGATCGCCCGCCGTAGAATCCTGTTTGGCTGGCGGTCAGCAGCACCGCCCAGAGCTGCGGACTGGCTGTCCGACCTCTCGGAATCTCTCCAAATGGAGAAAATCAAATTTGCCATCCGAGGGTCGGACGACGGCTTCCACAGAACGTGGGAGCCATTCATGCAACTGTTCCGGGACCTATTTGTGGCCAATGTACAAGAGGAAGAATAGTCGGGGGAAGGTAGCGGGAGGGGGGGGGGCTACAGGTTCGTTACGGGGGTTCGATGGCTAGCTAAGGCCCAAAACCAAGCTAAATAAACATGTTGAGGGGGGGGGGGGGGGGGGGGGGGGGGGGGGGCGCAGTTACTACTACGAAGATGCTTACCTGTAAATATGTTTGTTAATTTTTGCGTGTTTGTTTTTGTTTGTTTTTTTTTCTCTCTCCTAACAATTTGTAATTTGTTCAATATAAAATACGAAAACTGAATAAAAACATTTATTAAAAAAAAGGGGGGGGGGTTGTTGGGTTACGGGTATAGGGTGGATACGTGGGTTTGAGTAGGGTGATCATGGCTCGGCACAACATTGAGGGCCGAAGGGCCTGTTCTGTGCTGTACTGTTCTATGTTCTATCTATGTAGCTTCTCCAACATCGTCCCCATGTATGCACCAGCATTGGTTCCTTCACTCTCCTCCGGCAGGCCAATGATCCTTATATTCTGCCTGTGTGACCAGTTCTATAGATCCTCGACTTTCTCCTGAAGCCGCTATTGCTGATTGCGCATCATCCCCATCTCCGCTGCCATTGAGGCAAACTGCTCATGTTCCCTTATCACCTCCTCCATGTTCTGGATCACCTGACCATGGGCCGCCAGCTTCATTTCCACGTGATCAAGCACTACCCTAATCGAATCCACAGCCCAGTCCTCCAAACTCTCCTTCCGTTGCTGGGTGAACGGTTCGTTCAGCAAGCTCACCAGCTGGTCCATCGAGCACTAAGCCAGCAGTCCTCCTGTTCCTGTGTAACAGGTTGGAAAGGGGCTGTATGGCCTCTCCTGATATCATGGTATCCTTGGTTCCCCCTATCTGGGTTTAGGGTTGAGCCCAGGTCCCAGAGGATGAAATTTCACTGTGATGACTGAGACCTCTAGCAGGTCAGTGCAGGGGTGGGATGTGTGTCAGGGGTCTGAGGTCTCGGGATCTTACCGTGCATCTTTTCCTTGTCTTTCAGTGAAATTCAGGATTGTGACGTTGAATGAAAATTTCATCCCTATTCAGGAAAAGGTGAGATCCATCAACTCATCCATCCCTCCAACTCTCCTTCAATCAATCCCTCCATCCATCCGCCTGTCTTTTCATCCATAAATCCATTTCTCCATCCATCTCTGAATGTTTTATTCCCACATTTTTCCTCACTAACTTATTGTCATTCTCACTCTTTACCCCAACCACCTCCACAACCCCGCTCCCATTCACCTTCTCCCCCGCCCACAATCATTCACCCCTTCCCCCTATCCCTTCATCCCCTTTCCTTCAACCCACTCACCTCCACACCACCATCCCCATTTAACCCCCTTCCCTTCCCCTCTCCCATGCCTTTCCCCGCTCCTCCCTTCCCCCTCCCCCTCATCACACACCCCCTCCCCTTCAACCCCCTTCTTCACCCCCCGCCCCTTCACATCCCCGTCCCCCTCACACCCCCAACCCTCCCCCTCACATCCCTTCCCCTCACCCCACCATTTCCCCCCACACACCCTTTCCCTCACACACGCCCCCCCTTTCCTCTCATACCCGCCACCCCTTCCTCTCACACACCCCTCCCCTTCCCCTCACACCCCCCTCCCTTTACATCTCCCTCACACCCCCCATCCCCTCCAGCCCCAACCACATCCTCCATCATCCCCCATCCTCTCCCCCAACATCACCATCCTTCCCCCCACCCACCCCTGTCCTCCGCCTCATCCCCCCACACTCCCCCGCCACATCCCCCATCTTCCCCCCATTCTCATCCTCCCTCCTCCCCCATCGCCCCCCCTCCCTCATCCCACCCCTCCATCTCCCTTTCCCCCTCTTCTCCCTCATCCATTCTCCCTCGCCCCCCCATCCCTCATCCTCCCACTCCCTCGTCCCCCTCTCCCTCGTTCCCCTCCTCCCTCGTGCCCCTCTCCCTCCCTCGTGCCCCCCTCCCTCCCTCGTCCCCCCCACCTCCCTCCCTCGTCCCCCCCACCTCCCTCCCTCGTCCCCCCCACCTCCCTCGCCCCCCCCACCCTCCCTCGTCCCCCCACCTACCCTCCCTCGTCCCCCCCACCTCCCTCGCCCCCCACCCTCCCTCCCCCACCTCCCCTCGTCCCCCCCACCTCCCTCCCTCGTCCCCCCACCTCCCTCCCTCGTCCCCCCCACCTCCCTCACTCGTCCCCCCCACCTCCCTCCCTCGTCCCCCCCCACCTCCCTCCCTCGTCCCCACCCACCTCCCTCCCTCGTCCCCCACCCACCTCCCTCCCTCGTCCCCCACCCACCTCCCTCCCTCGTCCCCCCCACCCACCTCCCTCCCTCGTCCCCCCCACCCACCTCCCTCCCTCGTCACCCCCACCCACCTCCCTCCCTCGTCCCCCCCACCCACCTCCTCCCTCGTCCCCCCACCCACCTCCCTCCCTCGTCCCCCCCACCTCCCTCCCTCGTCCCCCCCACCCACCTCCCTCCCTCATCCCCCCCACCCACCTCCCTCGTCCCCCCCCACCCACCTCACTCCCTCGTCCCCCCCACCCACCTCCCTCCCTCGTCCCCCCACCCACCTCCCTCCCTCGTCCCCCCCACCCACCTCCCTCCCTCGTCCCCCCCACCTCCCCGTCTCCACCCACCTCCCTCCCTCGTCCCCCACACCTCCCCGTCTCCCCCCACCTCCCTGTCTCCCCCCCACCTCCCCGTCTCCCCCCACCTCCCCGTCTCCCCACCCCCACCCCCTCTCTCGCCCCCCCACCCCCTCTCGCCCCCCCACCCCCTCTCTCGCCCCCCCACCCCCTCTCTCGCCCCCCCACCCCCTCTCTCGCCCCCCACCCCCTCTCTCGCCCCCCCCTCGCCCCCCCTCTCTCGCCCCCCCTCTATCGCCCCCCCTCTCTCGCCCCCCCCCCCCCTCTCGCCCCCCCACCCCCTCTCCTCGCCCCCCCACCCCCTCTCTCGCCCCCCCCCCCTCTCTCTCCCCCCCACTCTCTCGCCCCCCCCTCTCTCGCCCCCCACCACCCCCTCTCTCGCCCCCCCCACCCCCTCTCTCGCCCCCCCACCCCCTCTCTCGCCCCCCCCACCCCCTCTCTCGCCCCCTCCACCACCCTCCTCTCGCCCCCCCCCCACCCCCTCTCTCGCCCCCCCCACCCCCTCTCGCCCCCCCTCTCTCCGCCCCCCCCCCCCACCCCCTCTCTGGCCCCCCCCACCCCCTCTCTCACCCCCCCCACCCCCACTCTCGCCCCCCCCCCACCCCCTCTCTCGCCCCCCCACCCCCTCTCTCTCCGCCCCCCCCCCCCCCTCTCGCCCCCCCCCCCCCCTCTCTCGCCCCCCCACCCCCCCCTCTCTCGCCCCCCCCACCCACCCCCTCTCTCCCCCCCCCCACCCCCTCTCTCCCGCCCCCCCCACCCCACCCCCCTCTCGCCCCCCCCACCCCCTCTCTCGCCCCCCCCCCCCCCCCTCCTCTCGCCCCCCCCCACCCCCTCTCTCGCCCCCCCCACCCCCCTCTCTCTCGCCCCTACCCACCCCCTCTCTCGCCCCCCCCCCACCCCCTCTCTCGCCCCCCCCCACCCACCCCCTCTCTCGCCCCCCCCACCCCCCCCTCTCTCGCCCCCCCCACCCACCCCCTCTCTCTCGCCCCCCACCCCCCTCTCTCGCCCCCCCCCCACCCCCCTCTCGCCCCCCCCCCCTCTCGCCCCCCCCCTCTCGCCCCCCCTCTCTCGCCCCCCCTCCCCCCCTCTCTCGCCCCCCACCACCCCCTCTCTCGCCCCCCCCCTCCCCCTCTCTCGCCCCCCCCTCCCCCTCTCTCGCCCCCCCTCCCCCTCTCTCTCTCTCGCCCCCCCCACCCCCCCCCTCCCGCCCTCCCCCCCCCCCCCCCCCCCCCCCCCTCCCCCCCCTCACCCCCCTCCCCTCCCCCCCCCCCCCCCCCTCCCCCCCCCCCCCCCCCCCCCCCCCTCCCCCCCCTGCCCCCCCCCCCCCCCACCCCCCCTCCACTCCCCCCCCCCCCCCCCCCCCCCCCCCCCCCGCCCCAACCCCCCCCCCCCCCCCCCCCCCCCCTCCCCCCTCAACCCCCCCCCCCCCCCATTCCCCCCACCCCCCCCCCCCCCCCCCCCCATCCCCTCCCCCTCCCCCCCTCCCCCCCACCCTCCCCCGTCCCTCCCCCCCCCCCCCCCACCCCCCCCCCCCCCCCCCCCCCCCCCCGCCCCCCCTCCCCCCCCTTCCACCCTCTCCACCCATTCCAGGCCATCCCACCCCCCCCCTCCCCCCCTTCCCCCCCTTCCCCCTTCCCCCCCCCCCCCGCCTCTACCCAGCCCTCCCCTCCCTCTCCCCCTCCTATCGCCCTCCCCCCCCTCCTCTCGCCCTCCCCCCCTCCGCCTCGCCCTCCCCCCCCTCCTCTCTCGCCCTCCCCCCCCTCCTCTCGCCCTCGCCCCCCCTCCTCTCGCCCTCCCCCCCCCCTCCTCTCGCCCTCCCCCCCCCCTCTCGCCCTCCCCCCCTCCTCTCGCCCTCCCCCCCCCCTCCCCTCGCCCTCCCCCCCCTCTCGCCCTCCCCCCTCCTCTCGCCCCCCCCCACCCCCTCCCCTCGCCCCCCCCACTGCCCCTCCCTCGCCCCCCCCACCCCCCTCCCTCGCCCCCCCCACCCCCTCCCTCGCCCCCCCCCACCCCCTCCCTCCCCCCCCCCACCCCCTCTCTCGCCCCCCCCCCCCCCCTCTCCTCTCGCCCCCCCCCCCCCCTCTCTCGCCCCCCCCCCCCCCTCTCTCGCCCCCCCCACCCCCTCTCTCCCCCCCCCACCCCCTCTCTCTCCCCCCCCCCCCCCCTCTCTCCCCCCCCCCCCCCCCCTCTCTCCCCCCCACCCCCCTCTCTCTCTCCCCACCTCTCGCCCCACCCACCCCCTCTCTCGCCCCCCCCCCCCCCTCTCGCCTCCCCCCCCCCCCCCTCCCGCCCTCCCCCCCTCTCGCCCTCGCCCCCCCCCCTCTCTCGCCCTCCCCCTCTCTCTCGCCCCCCCCCTCTCTCTCGCCCTCCCCCTCTCTCTCGCCCTCCCCCTCTCTCTCGCCCTCCCCCTCTCTCTCGCCCTCCCCCTCTCTCTCGCCCTTCCCCCCCTCTCGCCCTCCCCCCCTCTCGCGCCCTCCCCCCCTCCCCTCCCCCTCCCCCCCTCTCTCCCTCCCCCCCCCCTCCCCCCCTCCTCTTGCCCCCCCCCCCCCCTCCCTCGCCCCCCCACCCCCTCCCTCGCCCCCCCCCACCCCCCCTCCTCGCCCCCCCCCACCCCCTCCCTCGCCCCCCCACCCCCTCTCTCGCCCCCCCCACCCCCTCTCTCTCGCCCCCCCCCCCCCCCCCCCTCTCTCTCCGCCCCCCCCCCCCCCCTCTCTCGCCCCCCCCCCCCCCCCTCTCGCCCCCCCACCCCCCCTCTCGCCCTCCCCCCCCCTCTCGCCCTCCCCCCCCTCGCCCTCCCCCCCCCCTCTCCCCCCCCCCCCCCTCCCCCTCCCCCCCCCCTCTCTCGCCCTCCCCCCCTCTCTCGCCCCCCCCCTCTCTCGCCCTCCCCCCCTCTCTCGCCCTCCCCCCCCTCTCTCGCCCTCCCCCCCCCCCTCTCGCCCTCCCGCCCTCTCGCGCCCTCCCCCCCTTCCCCTCTCTCCCTCCCCCCCCCTCGCCCTCCCCCCCCTCCCCCGCCCTCCCCCCCCCCCCCCCCCCTCCCTCGCCCTCCCCCCCTCCCCCCCCCTCCCTCGCCCTCCCCCCTCGCCCTCCCCCCCCCCCCCCCCCCCCCCCCTTCCTCTCCCCCCCCCCCCCTCCCCGCCCCCCCCCCCCCCTCCTCCCCCTCCCCGCCCGCCCCCCCCCCCTTCCCCCTCTCTCGCCCTCCCCCCCCTTCCCCTCTCGCCCTCCCCCCCCTTCCCCTCTCGCCCTCCCCCCCTTCCCCTCTCGCCCTCCTTCCCCTTCCCCTCTCGCCCTCCTTCCCCTCTCTCGCCCTCCTTCCCCTCTCGCCCTCCCCCCCTTCCCCTCTCGCCCTCCCCCCCCCCTCTCTCGCCCTCCCCCCCCTCCCCTCTCGCCCTCCCCCCCCTCTCTCGCCCTCCCCCCCCCCTCTCTCGCCCTCCCCCCCCCCCCTCTCTCTCGCCCTCCCCCTCTCTCTCGCCCTCCCCCCCTCTCTCGCCCTCCCCCTCTCTCTCCCTCCCCCCCCTCGCGCCCTCCCCCCCCTCTCTCGCCCTCCCCCTCTCTCTCGCCCTCCCCCCCCTCTCGCCCTCCCCCTCGCCCTCCCCCCCCCCCCCCCCCCCCCCCCCCTCCCCCTCCCCCCCCCCCTCTCTCGCCCTCCCCCCCTCTCCGCGCCCTCCCCCCCTCTCTCCTCCTCCGCCCCCCCCCCCTCTCGCCCTCCCCCCTCTCGCCCTCCCCCCTTCCCCCCCGCCCTCCCCCCCCCCTCGCCCTCCCCCCCTCCCTCCCCCCCTCCCCTCCCCCCCCTCCCTCGCCCTCCCCCCCCCCCCCCCTCCGCCCTCGCCCCTCCCCCCCTCGCCCTCGCCCCTTCCCCTCTCGCCCTCCCCCCCTTCCCTCTCTCGCCCTCCCCCCCCTTCCCCTCTCGCCCTCTCCCACCCCCCTCCCCTCTCTCCCCTCCCCCCCTTCCCCTCTCGCCCTCCCCCCCTTCCCCTCTCGCCCTCCCCCCCCCCCCCTCTCTCCCTCCCCCCCCTTCCCCTCTTCGCCCTCCCCCCCTTCCCCTCTCGCCCTCCCCTCCTTCCCCTCTCGCTCCCTCCCCTCCTTCCCCTCTCGCTCCCTCCCCTCCTTCCCCTCTCGCCCTCCCCCCCCCCCTCTCGCTCTCTCCCCCCCCCCCCTTCCCCTCTCGCCCTCCCCCCCCCCTCCACCCACCCTCCCCCCCCCTCTCGCCCTCCCCCCCCCCCTTCCTCGCCCTCCCCCCCCTTCCCCTCTCGCCCTCCCCCCCCCCCCTTCCCCTCTCCGCCCTTCCCCCCCTTCCCCTCTCGCCCTCCCCCCCCCCTTCCCCCTCTCGCCCCACCCCCCCTTCCCCTCTCGCCCTCCCCCCCTTCCCCTCCGCCCTCCCCCCCCCTCCTCGCCCTCCCCCCCCTTCACCTCTCGCCCTCCCCCCCTTCCCCTCTCGCCCCTCCCCCCCCTTCCCCCTCTCGCCCTCCCCCCCCCTCCCTCGCCCTCCCCCTTTCCCTCTCGCCCTCCCCCTCCCTCGCCCCCCCCCTTCCCCTCGCGCCCTCCCCCCTCCCCCTTCGCGCCCTCCCCCCCTTCCCCTCGCGCCCTCCCCCCCCTTCCCCTCTCGCCCTCCCCCCCTTCCCCTCTCTCTCGCCCTCCCCCCTTTCCCCTCTCGCCTTCCCCCCCCTTCCCCCTCTCGCCCTCCCCCCCCTTCCCCTCTCGCCCTCCCCCCCCTTCCCCTCCCCCCTTCCCCTCTCGCCCTCCCCCCTCGCCCTCCCCCCCTTCCCCTCTCGCCCTCCCCCCCTCCCTCACCCTCCCCCCCTTCCCCTCTCACCCGCCCCCCCTTTCCTCTCGCCCTCCCCCCCCTCCCTCGCCTCCCCCCCTTCCCCTCGCTCTCTCCCCTCCTTCCCCTCGCTCTCTCCCTTCCTTCCCCTCTCGCTCCCTCCCCTCCTTCCCCTCTCGCTCCCTCCCCTTCCCCCTCTCGCTCTCTCCCCCCTTCCCCTCCTCGCCCTCCCCCCCCCTTCCCCTCTCGCCCTCCCCCCCCTTGCCCCTCTCGCCCTCCCCCCCCTTCCCCTCTCGCCCTCCCCCCCCTTCCCCTCTCGCCGCCCTCCCACCCCCTTCCCCTCTCGCCCTCCCCCCACCCTTCCCCCTCTCGCCCTCCCCCCCCCTTCCCCTCTCGCCCTCCCCCCCCTTCCCCTCTCCGCCCTCCCCCCCTTCCCCTCTCCGCCCTCACCCCCCTTCCCCTCTCGCCCTCCCCCCCCCTTCCCCTCTCGCCCTCCCCCCCTTCCCTCCCCCTCCCCCCTTCCCCTCCCCCCCCTTCCCCTCTCGCCCTCCCCCCCCTTCCACTCCGCCCTCCCCCCCTTCCCCTCTCGCCCTCCCCCCCCTTCCCCTCTCGCCCTCCCCCCCTTCCCCTCTCGCCCTCCCCCCCCCCTCTCGCCCTCCCCCCCCCTCCCTCCCGCCCTCCCCCCCCTCTCGCCCTCCCCCCCTTCCCCTCTCGCCCTCCCCCCCCTTGCCCTCCCCCCCTTGCCCTCCCCCCCCCTCCCCCTCCCCCTCGCCCTCCCCCCCCTCCCCCTCCCCCCCCTCGCCCTCCCCCCCTTGCCCCCCCCCTTCCCCTCTCGCCCTCCCCCCCCTTCCCCTCTCTCCCCCTCCCCCCCCTTCCCCTCTCGCCTCCCTCCCCCCCCCCTTCCCCTCTCGCCCTCCCCCCCTTCCCCTCTCGCCCTCCCCCCCCCCCCCCCTTCCCCCTCGCCCTCCCCCCCCCCTTCCCCTCTCGCCCTCCCCCCCCCTTCCCCTCTCGCTCGCCCTCCCCCCCCCCCCCTCTCGCCCTCCCCCCCTTCCCCTCTCGCCCTCCCCCCCCCTTCCCCTCTCCCCTCCCCCCCCCCTTCCCCTCTCGCCCTCCCCCCCCTTCCCCTCTCGCCCTCCCCCTTCCCCCTCGCCCTCCCCCCCCTTCCCCTCTCGCCCTCCCCCCCCTTCCCCTCTCGCCCTCCCCCCCCTTCCCCTCTCGCCCTCCCCCCCCCTTCCCCTCTCGCCCTCCCCCTCTCGCCCCCCCCTTCCCCTCTCGCCCTCCCCCCCTTCCCCTCGCCCTCCCCCCCTTCCCCTCTCGCCCTCCCCCCCCCTTCCCCCTCTCCCCGCCCCCCCCCTTCCCCTCTCGCCCTCCCCCCCCTTCCCCTCTCGCCCTCCCCCCCCTTCCCCTCTCGCCCTCCCCCCCCTTCCCCTCTCGCCCTCCCCCCCCCCCTTCCCCTCTCGCCCTCCCCCCCCCTTCCCCTCTCGCCCTCCCCCCCCCTCCCCTCTCGCCCTCCCCCCTTCCCCTCTCGCCCTCCCCCCCTTCCCCTCTCGCCCTCCCCCCCCTTCCCCTCTCGCCCTCTCCCCCCCCCCCTTCCCCTCTCCCCCTCCCCCCCCTCCCCCCCCTTCCCCTCTCGCCCTCCCCCCCCTTCCCCTCTCGCCCTCCCCCCCCCCTTCCCCTCTCCGCCCTCCCCCCCCTTCCCCTCTCGCCCTCCCCCCCCTTCCCCTCGCGTCCCCTCCCCCCCCCCTTCCCCTCTCGCCCTCCCCCCCTTCCCCTCGCCCTCCCCCCCCCTTCCCCTCGTCCGCCCTCCCCCCCCTTCCCCTCTCGCCCTCCCCCCTTCCCCTCTCGCCCTCCCCCCCCCCTTCCCCTCTCGCCCTCCCCCCCCCCTTCCCCTCTCGCGCCCTCCCCCCCCCCCCTTCCCCTCTCGCCCTCCCCCCCCCTCCCCTCTCGCCCTCCCCTCCCCCCCCCTTCCCTCTCGCCCTCCCCCCCCCTTCCCCTCTTCCCCTCTCGCCCTCCCCCCCCCCTCCCCTCTCGCCCTCCCCCCCCCCTTCCGCACTCCCCCCCTTTCCCTCTCGCCCCCCCCGCTCGCCCTCCGAACCCTCTCCCCCCATCCTCCCCCTCGCGCCTCCCCCCTTCCCTCGCTGCCCTCACCCCCCCCTCCCCTCGCGCCCTCCCCCCCCCTTTTCCCCTCGCGCCCTCCCCCCTCCCCCTCATCTCCCTCCCCCCCCCGCTTCCATCTCGCCCCCCCCCCCTTCCCCTCTCCGGCCCTCCCCCCCCTCGCCCTCCCCCCCTCGCCCTCCTCCCCCCCCCCCGCGCCCTCCCCCCCTCTTCCCCTCTCGCCCTCATCCCCCCTCGCCACTCCCCCCCTCGCCCTCCCCCCTCCCATCTCGCTCCCCCCTTCCCCTCTCGCCCTCCCCCCCCTTCCCCTCTCGCCCTCCCCCACCTTCCCCTCTGCCCTCCCCCCCCCTTCCCCTCTCGCCCTCCCCGCCCCCAACCTTCCCTCTCGCCCTCGCCCCCCCCTTCCCTCTCGCCTCCCCCCCCCTCCCCTCGTCGCCCGTCCCCACCCTTCCCCTCCTCCGGCCCTCCCCCCCCCCCCCCCCTTCCCCTCTCGCCCTTCCCCTCTCGCCCTCCCCCCTCAGGATCAGTGTGAGTTGTTTCCCTGTTTGGACGGTTAATGGTCTTCCTCAGTAACCCGTGCTCTTGTTTTCTCTCTTTTTTCCAGTATCCTTTCGTCACTGTGTTGGTGAGTATAAATCTCCAACTCAACATCCCAACGTCAACTGGTCAAACCCTCGAGCCAGCTGACATTGAGGGGGTACGGGCTCGGGTGACGGCGGGGGGTTGTGGGGGGGAATCCATGGCCCCTTCCCCGCCCCCCGCACGCACAGCCACTCACCCGAGCACACATCACATGCGCGGTTGCGCGCGCTCACGGATCCACGCACCCGCGCTTGTGCGCAAGCGCACACAACGCGCGCACGCACACCTGGAATGATCCAGGCCTAACCCCAGCTCGAGGTGTGGGTGACAGGGAGTCGGTGTTAGCATCGAGGCTCTGTGTTAATGTCGTGTATTTGAACTTAAATTTTGTCAATTCAAAGTTGATTGGCAAAATCTGGAATATAACGCTAATCTGAGTAATGGTAACCGTGGAATAACGGTCAATTGTTGTAAAAACCCATCTGGTTCACTGATTTCCTTTAGGGAAGAAAATCTGTCCTCCTTACCTGGTGTGACCTACAAGTGACTCCAGACATTCTGCGGTGGACCTTCTGAAAATGGTCAAATAAGCCTCTTTTTAAAAAATAAATTATCCCAGGGATGAGGGTGTAGCTGGACCAGGCCCAATATTTATTACTCATCCCTATTTACCCTTTGAGAAGGTGGTGGGTTAGCCACCATGTTGAATGCACTGCAGTCTGTGTGGCGTAGATCTCACCCACAGTGCTGTTTGGCAGCGAGCTCCGAGGATGCTGATTCAGCGACAGTGAAAGAATGGCCGATTATATTTCCAGATCAGAATGGTGAGTGTGGGGAAATTACAGGAGGTTGCGTTTCCTTGTGTCTGCTGCCCCTTGTCCTAGATGGTAACGGTCATGGGTTTGGAAGGCACTGTCGAAGGAACCTTGGTGAATCGCTGCAGTGCATCTCGTGGACAGTACACACGGCTGCCACTGTGCTTCAGCGCTGGAGGGAGTGAATGTGGTTAATTTCTCCTGGACGGTGTTGAGCGTCTCCAACATTGTTGGGAGCTGCATTCATCCAGGCAAGTGGAGAGTATCCCATCACACCCCTAATTTGTGCCTTGTAGATGGTGGATAGGCTTGGAGGAGGGGGGGGGGGGGGGGTTGTGCGTGAAGAGATTAGTTACTCTCCGCAGGATTTTCAGCCTCTAGCCTGCTCTTGTGGCCACAGTATTTATATGGCTGGGCCCAGTTCAGTTTTCTGAATGCTAACCCCGAGGATATTAATGGTGGGGGATTTAGCCACAGTAATGCCATTGAATGGCAAGGTGAGATAGTTAGATCCTCTCTTGTCATTGTCTGGCACTTGTGTGGCGCAAATTTTACACGCCATATGTCAGCCCAAGGGGGGACTTAGAATTGCTGACTATCAATGTGAGAAGGGAGAGAAGGTAAGAGTGAGAGGGAGAAAAACATGGACAATGAGAGGGAATGAGAGAGAGAAATGGAAAGTGGATTGGATTGGATTGATTGGATTTGTTTATTATCACGTGTACCGAGGTACAGTGAAAAGTATTTTTCTGCAAGCAGCTCAACGCATCATTCAGTACATGGGAAGAGGGAAGAAAAGGGAATTAAACAAAATTCAAGAAAATACATAATAGGACAACACAAGATATACAATGTAAAGAGCGAGAGAGGGTGAGAGCAAGAGACAGTAAAAAACGGAGAATTGGAGAGGGAGCGAGAGAGAAAAGGGGAGGAGCGAAAGAGAGAAAAATAACGACAAACGAAGTACGAGAGAGGGAGAGAGAAACACGGAGTGAAAAGAGAGAGCTAAGAAGAGAAAAATGAAGTGCAAGAAAATGGGGAGAGGGCATAAAAAGAGGTAGAGCGATGAATGGTGAGGGAGATAGAGAAATAAGGGGAGAGAAAAAACGGAGAACAAGGGAAGAAGATGGAGAGAGCGAAATAAAAAATAGAAAGAGGGAGATAAAATGGAGTGTGAGGAAGGAAAGGAGAGGGAAAAAAGTGGATGAGCGAGATAGAGAGTAAAACTGAGGGAAAGAGAGAAAGAAATCAAGAGACAAAATAATAATAATCTTTATTAGTGTCACAGTAGGTATATATTTACACTGCAGTGAAGTTACTCTGAAAACCCCCCAGTCGCCACACTACAGCGCCTGTTCGGGTACACTGAGGGAAAATTAAGGATGTCAAATTCACTTAACAAGCACGTCTTTCAGGACTTGAGAGGAAACCGGAACACCCAGAGGAAACCCACACAGACACGAGGAGAACGTGCAGACTCCGCATAGACAGTTGTGATGATTTGCATAAGTAATCATGTAAATAGTAATGAATATGAACTCCAATCAGCAGGTGGCAGTACAGAACAACCACGTGACTGTTACCTCGAGGAGTCTGGAGATAATCGTCATAGTGGATAGTCGTAAAGAGTCATCGATGTTTACAGCATGGAAACAGGCCCACCGGCCCAGCTGGTCCATGCCACCAGTTTCTATGACTAAGCGAGTCCCACTTCCCTGCATTTGGCCCATAACCTTCCATACCCAGCCTTCCCATGTAACTGTCTAACTGCTTTTTAAAGGACAAAATTATACCTGCCTCTACCACTGCCTCTGGCAGCCCGTTCCAGATGTTCACCATCCTCTGTGAAGAAATTTCCCCTCTGGTCTCTTTTGTATTTCTTTTCTCGCACCTTAAACCTATGCCCTCTAGTTCTAGACTCCTCTACCTTTGGAAAAAGATGCTGACTATCTATTTTATTGATGCTCCTCATTTTATCGACCTCTATAAGATCACCCCTAACCCTCCTACGCTTCAGGGAAAAAAGTCCCAGCCTGTCCAGCCTCTCCTTATAACTCAGACCATCAGGTCCTGGTAGCATCCTCGTAAATCTCTTCTGCACTCTTTCTAATTTCACAATATCCTTCCTATTATAGGGTGACCAGAGCTGAATTCCATGTGTGGTCTTACCAATGTCTTGTACAACTTCAACAAGATGTCCCCATTTCTACCACTCTAAGAGGAATGCTCATCCTGAACCCGAGTTAACACACTTTTTAAAGACTCCTACTTAGCAGCTGTCCCCTTGCCTGTAACCAGGCTCCCCCAATCAACTTTTGAAAGTTCCCGCCTAATACCATCAAAATTGGCCTTACCCTAATTTACAATTTTAACTTTTGGGCCAGAACTATCATTCTCCATAGCTATCTTAAAACTAATGGAATTATGGTCACTGGTCTCAACGTGATTCCTTCCGTCACCTGCCCTTCCTTATTCCCCAAGGAGAGGTCAGGTTTTACCCCCTCTCTAGTCGAACCATCCACATATTGAATGAGGAATTCTTCCTGAATAGACTCAACAAATTTCTCTCCATCAAACCCCTACTATTACCACACTATTTTTACAACAGCTATCTGTAATCTCCTTACATATTTACTTCTCGATTTCCCGCTGACCATTTGGGGGCCTACAGTACAGTCCTATCAAAGTGATCTCACCCTTCTTATTTTTAGTTCTACCCAGATAGACTCAGTGGGCGAACCTCTCTCTGTACTGCTGTGATGTTGTTCCTAATCAGAAGTGCAACTCCCCCTCCTCTCCTATCTTCTGTTCTATCTTTCCTACAGCATCTGTACTCTGGAACATTGAGCTGTCAGTGCTGCCCTTTTAGCCATAGAACAGTACAGCACAGAACAGGCCCTTTGGCCCTCGATGTTGTGCCGTGCTTTGTCCGAAACCAAGATCAAGCTATCCCACTCCCTGTCATTCTGGTGTGCTCCATGTGCCTATCCAATAACCGCTTGAAAGTTCCTAAAGTGTCCAACTCCACTATCACAGCAGGCAGTCCATTCCACACCCTAACCACTCTCTGAATGAAGAATCTACCTCAGACATAACTCCTGTATCTCCCACCCTGAACCTTATAGTTATGCCTCCTTGTAACAGCTACATCCACCCAAGAAATAGTCTCTGAACATCCACTCTATCTATCCCCCTCATCATCTTATACGTCGCCTCTCATCCTCCTCCACTCCAAAGAGAAAAGCCCTAGCTCCATCACCTTTCCTCATTAGACCTACCCTCTAAACCAGGCAGCATCCTGGTAAATTTCCTTTGCACCCTTTCCAATGCTTCCACATCCCTGTTATAGTGAGGTGACCAGAACTCCACACAATACTCCAAATGTGGTCTCACCAGGGTCCTGTATAGTTGCAGCACAACCCCACAGCTCTTAAACTCAAGCCCCCTGTTAATAGACGCTAACACACTATAAGCCTTCTTCACGGCTCTATCCACTTGAGTGGCAACCTTCAGAGATCTACTGACATGAACTCCGAGATCTCTCTGTTCCTCCACATTCCTCAGAACCCTGCTTTTGTTTCTGTCCCTTCTTTACTCCCCTCTGACTTCCTGCATTGGTTCCCATCCCCCTGCCACATTAGTTTAAACCCTCCCCAAAGGCGCTAGCAAACAACCCCCTCTAGGACATTGGTTCCTGGCATGCCCAAGTGGAGACCATCCGGTTTGTACTGGTCCCACCTTTCCAAGAACCGATTCCAATGTCCCAAAAATCTGAATCCCTCCCTTTTGCACCATCTCTCAAGCCACGCATTCATTCTGTCTATCCTGTCATTCCTACTCTGACTAGCACGTGGCACTGGTAATAATCTCGAGATTACAACCTTTGAGGTCCTACTTTTTAGTTTAGCTCCTAACTCCCTAAATTCAGCATGTAGGACCTCATCTCATTTTTTACCTTTATCGTTGGTGCCGACATGCACCACGACAGCTGGCTGTTCACCCTCCCCCTTTAGAATGCTGTGCAGCCGCTCTGAGACATCCAAGACCCTTGCACCCGGGAAGCAACACACCTTCCTGGAGTCTTGTTTGCGTCTGCAGAAATGCCTGTCTACTCCCCTTATAATCGAATACCCTAGCACTATAGCTCTATTATTTTTCCTGCCCTCCTGTGTAGCAGAGCCAGCCACGGTGCCATGAACTTGGCTACTGCAGCCTTTCCCTGGTGAGCCATCTCCCCCGACCGTATCCAAAACGATACACTTGTTTTGGAGGGAGATGACCGCAGGGGACCCCTGCACTGCCTTCCTATTCTTCCTCCGCCTGTTGGTCACACATTTCCTCTCTCCCTCAGTACTCTTTATCTGCGGTGTCACTAAGTCACTAAAAGTTCTATCCACGACTTCCTCAGCATTGTGGATGCTCCAAAGTGAATCCATCTGCAGCTCCAGAGTCGACAGGCAGTCTAACAGGAGCTGCAGCTGGTCACACATCTTGCACTTGAAGGAGCCAGGGATAGTGGACGTGTCCCTGAACTCCCACATCGCACAAGAGGAACATGACACTGGTCTGTGATCTCCTGGCATGTTTTAACTCTTGGGTAACTTGTACAACTACAATGGCAAAAAATAAATAGATAGATAAATGTAAATAACAGAAAAACTACTTACCAACCACCACTATTTACCAGATGGATTCAAATTTAGCAGGTCCCCGCTTAGCCAATTAAACCTCCGGCTACTCTCCCACTCCTTTAAATCTCCGACTCCTCTCCCGCGCTTTCAAATCTATGGCTCCCCTCACGTCCTTTTAAATCTCCGGCTCCTCTCCCGCTTTTAAATCTACGGCTCCTCTCTCGCTTTTATATCCCTGACTCCTCTAACGCGCTTTTAAATCTCCGGCTCCTCTCCCACGCTTTTAAATCTCCGGCTCCTCTCCCACGCTTTTAAATCTCCGGCTCCTCTCCCACGCTTTTAAATCTCCGGCTCCTCTCCCACGCTTTTAAATCTCCGGCTCCTCTCCCACGCTTTTTAACCTCCGGCTCCTCTCCTGTTTTTAAATGTCCAGCTCCTCTCCCACTCTTTTAAACCTCTAGCTCCTCCCGTTTTTAAATCTCCGACTCAGGTATCGCTTTTAAAACTCCGGCTCCTATCCCGTGCTTTTAAATTTCTGGCTCCTCTCCCACGCTTTTAAATCTCAGGCTCCTCTCCCATGCTTTTAAAACTCCGGCCCCACGCGCTCTTTTAAATCACTTGCTCCTCTCTCGCGCTTTTAAATCTCCGGCCTCTCTCCCGTTTTAAAATCTCCGGCTCCTCTCCAGCGCTTTTAAATCTCCGGCTCCTCTCCCGTGCTTTTAAATCTCTGGCTCCTCTCCCGCTTTTAAATCTCCGGCTCCTCTTCTGTTTTTAAATCTCCGGCTCCTCTCTCGCTTTTATATCTGTGGTAGGTACCACTAGCAGTACCACATGTAGAGGCCCGTATAGTAGAGGTATCTGGGTAACTTGCTGCCTGCTGGCTCTGCCCAGTAGGTGGCATCTATATGTGTGTGTTCTCCGGTGCTGCAGCCATTTCTGGTTCCAGCGACAGGAGGCACAACATCTTTGCTCAATAAAGCCTCGATTATTCCACTATTCTCGTCTTTGTGGTAATTGATAGTGCATCAATTTATTGAGCAAAGATTTTTAAAACGATGGATCTCCCGCATCAACCCTGATCGCCTGAAGCTGAGCCCTCAAGCAGGCAACGCTACATCGGCCTTCGACCACTGGCTAGCCTGCTTCGAAAGCTACCTCCAAACATCCACAGAGGAACCCTCGGACTCCCAGAAGCTCCAAGTCCTCTATTCACGAGTGAACCCTGATATTTCTCCTTTCATCTGAGATGCGCCCATCTACTCCGAAGCTATGGAGCTCCTGAAGGCACATTACGTTCGACCAGTCAAGTATATGCCAAGCACCTCGTGGCCACGAGACAGCAACTCCCAGGGAGTCTCTGGATGGTTTCTTGAGTGCCCTGCACATCCTAGGTAGGAACTGTGACTGCCAGGCAGTTTTGGCAGTCCAGCACACAGAACATTAATTCGAGACGCTTTCGTTACGGGCATGAGGTCTGCATAAGTCTGCCAGCGGCTACGAAGGAAGTAGGCTTGATCTTGCGGGAACTAGGCAGCTAACTCGTTAGAAATGGTCTGCCGTAATGCCCATTCATACGCCAGCGACAAGGCCCGGCGGCCGGGTTTCACAGGATGGCCATCCTAGCTCCTGGTGGGGGGATAATAGGGGGCCAGGAGAGGCCTCCGACGCCGTTGTGAACCTCTCCGGATTTCACGACAGCGTCGGGCCTGGCGGAGAATTCCGCCCTTTGTTTCTGTTTGCCAGGACCGATTGGTCGCTGCTGTTTCCAGGCCCGGCATTCCTACACCCCCCACGCGTGACCCAGGGGCGCCGCAATTTTCCTCTTCGCATTGTGCGGCCCGTGGGTGCCGCCATCTTCTTCACCGCAAGCTATTGGCGGCGCCATCTTTAACGCCGCCTGCCATGTGCTTCCCGTGGGCGCCGCCATCTTTGACGGCATTTTGGACAGCCCCGGTCGTTTGGCCGTTCATCACTGGCTGCTACCTCCACCACCGCTGACCAGTCCGGCACCTCCCAGCATCCGCCGGCGCTTGCCCTGATCACCATGGATCAGTCCTGGCCCCGCAACCTCACGACCGCAACGACGACGGTGAAAATCGATGGGCACAAGACGACCTGCCTTTCTGACTCCAGGAGCACCGAGAGCTTCATCCACCCCACTATGGTAAGGCGCTGCGCCCTCGCAGTGCACCCGTCACCCAGAAAATCTCCGTGGCCTCCGGATCGCATTTCGTGGAAATCCGGGGGTACTGCATCGCGACCCTCACCATCCAAGGCATAGAGTTTAGCAACTTCCGGTTCTACATTCTCTCCCACCTCTGCACTGCCCTGTTACTCAGCCTGGACTTCCAGTGCCACCTCCAAAGTTTAACCTTAAAATTCGGTGGACTCCTACCCTCCCACACCGTATGCGGCCTCACGACCCTTAAGGTCGACCCGCCTTTCCTGTTTGCAAACCTCACCCGGGATTGCAAACCCATCGGCACCAGGAGCAGACGGGACAGTGCCCAGGACCGAACCTTCATCAGGTCGGAGGTCCAACGGCTTCTGCGGGAAGGGGTCATTGAGGATAGCAATAGCTCCTAGAGAGCTCAAGTAGTAGTAGTAGAGACTGGGGAGAAGAACAGGATCGTCATTGATGACAGTCAGACCATCAATCGGTGCACGCAGCTTGACGCGTACCCCCTCCCACGCACATCTGATATGGTCAATCAGATTGCACAGTATCGGGTCTTTTCTACAGTGGACCTGTAGTCCGCCTACCACCAGCTCACCATCTACCCGGAGGATCGCCAATACACTGCGTTCGAAGAAGATTGCCGCCTCAATCACTTCCTTAGGGTTCCCTTCGCCGTCACTAATGGGGTCTCGGCCTTCCAACAAGAGATGGACCGAATGGTTGACCGGTACGGTCTGCGGGCCATCTTCCCGTACCAAGATAATGTCACCATCTGCGGCCACGATCAGCAGGACCATGATGCAAACCTCCAAAAATCCCTCTATACTGCCAAACCCCTTAACCTCACGTACAATAAGGAGAAATGCGTGTTCCGCACCAACCGCTTAGCCATCCTTGGCTATCTCGTGGAATATGTCGTGGCCCGCCAGGACTTTAACCGCATCAAGGCAGACATCGCCAAGGCCACAATGCACGTGGTGGATGAGTCCCTCCCTTTTCAGGTCGAGAGCGATGCATCGGACATAGTTCTGGCTGCCACCCTCAACCAGGCGGGCTGGCCCGTGGCCTTCTTATCCTGCACCCACCATGCCTCAGAAATTCGGCACTCCTCTGTCGAAAAGGAGGCCCAAGCCATTGTGGAAGCTGTGCGGCATTGGAGGCATTACCTGGCCGGCAGGAAATTCACTCTCCTCACTGACCAACGATCGGTTACCTTCATTTTCAATAACACACGGAGGGGTAAGATCAAAAATGATAAGATCTTGAGGTGGAGGATTGAGCTCTCCAACTATAATTACGAGATTTTGTATCGCCCCGGTAAGCTCAACAAGCCCCCCAATGCCCTATCCCGAGGTACATGTGCCAGTGCACAAATGGACCGACTCCGGACCCTGCACGACGATCTCTGCCACCTGGGGGTCACCCGGTTGTTTCATTTCATCAACGTCTGCAACCTGCCTGTGGTGAACGTATTGCTACTACAAATCATCACTATTGTATTGTATTATGTTGATCCCTTGTGGGCTCCGCCCCCTCGGGGCTGGTATATAAATCTGCAGCCTGTAGGCGGCACTCAGTACAGAGCAGTCGCAGGCAGGCACAGATCTAGCTTATTAAAACCACTGTTCACTTCTACTAATTGTCTCGCATGAATTGATGGTCGCATCACTGCCCTACTCAATTGTGGAGGTCAGGGCTGTTGTCAGAGACCGCCAGGTCTGCGCAGAGTGAACGCCGCACTTCTACCGGCCAGATCGAGCATCTGGTGAAGGCCTCCCGCCCCTTTGAGCGCCTCAGCATGGACTTCAAAGGGCCCCTCCCCTCCACTGACCGCAACACGTACTTTCTGAACATGGTTGATGAGTACTCCCGGTTCCCTTTCGCCATCCCATGCCCCGATATGACTTCTCCTACGGTCATTAAAGCCCTGCACAGCATCTTCACTCTGTTTGGTTTCCCCACCTACATCCACAGCGATCGGGGATCCTCTTTTATGAGTGATGAGCTGCGTCAGTTCCTGCTCAGCAAAGGTATTGCCTCGAGCCGGCCGACCAGCTACAACCCCCGAGGAAAGGGGCAGGTGGAGAGGGAGAACGGGACAGTCTGGAAGCCTGTCCTGCTGGCCCTGCGGTCTAAAAAATCTCCCGGTCTCCCGCTGGCAGGAGGTCCTCCCCGACGTGCTCCCCTCCATCCGATCGCTCCTCTGCACCGCGACTAACGAGACCCCTCACGAACGTGTCTTTGCCTTCCCCAGAAAGTCTACCGCCGGGGTCTCGCTCCCAACGTGGCTGACAGTTCCTGGACCCGAACTCCTCTGGAAGCATGTGTGGACCCATAAGTCGGACCCCTTGGTCGAAAGAGTCCACGTCCTGCATGCGAACCCGCAGTTTGTCTACATTGCACACCCTGACCAGGACACACCATGGCCCCTGATCTGACCCCGCCCCCCCGGTTGCCTCATTTATCTTTGCGCCACTCACTCTCTCTCCAGCGAACCTCACCGCAGCCCCCACCCCAGGTGGATCCGTTCTCCCACTGGTTCCACTCAGGGTTGACGAAGACGAGGACAGGTTGGTGCTCACATCACCACCAGGACTGAGGCGATCGCAGAGGAGGGCCAAGGCCCCTGACAGACTGAACTTTTAATGTTTTCCACCACCCCCGCTTTTTTAACAGGGGGTGAATGTGGTAGTCACCACTAGCAGTATTACATGTATTACGGTAAGGCCCGTATACTAGAGTTACATGGGTAAATCCCTGTTGCCGGCTCATCCCAGCAGGCGGCGTATACATGTGTGTGCTCGCCGGTGCTACAGCCATTTCTGGTTCCAGCTGCAGGAAGCACAACTTCTTTTCTCAATAAAACCTCAAATATTCCACTACACTCGTCTTTGTGGTAATTGATAGTGCATCAACACCTCTGGCTTCTCTCCCGTGCTTCTAAATCTCCGGCTCCTCTCTCACTTTTATATATCTGGCTCCTCTCCCGTGCTTCTAAATCTCCAGCTCCTCTCCCGCTTTTAAATCTCCGGCTCCTCTCTCACTTTTATATCTATGGCTCCTCTCACATGCTTTTAAATCTCCGGCTCCTCTCTCGTTTTTAAATCTCCGGTTCCTCTTCCACACTTTAAAATCTCCAGCTTGATGAACGATCAATTGTACAAAGACTAAGGTTGGATACAACTGTGGCTTTATTGCAGTAAGATGTGTGGCCTCCCACAGCAGCTGGCGAAATGGCTGCTGAATAGAGGACACACATATTTACAGCAGGCAGGGACTACCGGCGAACCTATAGTACAGGTGCTACCATACATCACCTAATACAGCTGTAACCGTGGTTTATCACATTCACCCCTTGTTAAAAATGAGTCCGGCGGGGGTGGTGGAGAACTATATACAGTATTGAATTTATGTATGGTGTTTTATCAGGGAAAAAAAAAGTCCTTTGAAAGTCCGGTGCCAGTTAGAGATACAGCTGGTCTGGTGCCTTGATGTTCCGCTGGGAGCAACGTAGCGGTGGCAACGATGTCGATGCTGCCGATGTCGATGCTGGACTGATGTTGGATGACTCCAGGAATGTGCCGAAATCCTCTTCATCCTCTGGTGTGGGCAGGAGAAGGAGGGATGGTCCTGGTGGGGTTAATGTTGGGGGAGGGGAGGGTGGCGCCAGGCCGGAGAAGTGTGTATGGGTGGAACCTGCTGGTGCCAGGTCCCTGAGGGAGACAGTATCTGGTCGGCCATCGGGGTACGCCACATAGATATACTGGGGGTTGGCATGGAGCAAGTGTGCCTTGTGGAGTCGGATGTGCTCACGCAGCAGGACCGGTCCTGGAGCTGCGAGCCAAGTCGGGAGTGACACCCCGGATGTGGACTTCCTGGGGAAGGCAATAAGACGTTCATGGGGTGTGTTATTGGTAGCGGTGCACATTAGTGACCGGATGGAGTGTAGTGCATCAGGGAGGACCTCCTGCCAGCAAGAGGCTGGGAGGTTCCTGGACCGTAGGGCCAGCTGGACGGCCCTCCATACCGTCCCATTCTCCCTCTCTACCTGCCCCTTTCCCCAGGGGTTGTAGCTGGTCGTCCTGCTGGAGGCGATACCCCTGCTGAGCAGGAACTCACGCAGCTCATCACTCATGAATGAGGATCCCCTGTCACTGTGAATGTAGGCGGGGAAACCAAACAGAGCGAAGATTGTGTTTAGGGCTTTGATGACGGTGGCAGACGTCATATCGGGGCATCGGATGGCGAAGGGGAATCTGGAGTACTCATCGACCACAATGAGAATATACGTGTTTCGGTCGGTGGAGGGGAGGGTCCCGTTGAAATTCAAGCTGAGGCGTTCAAAGTGGCGGGAGGGCTTCACCAGGCGCGCAAGGTCCGGCCGGTAGAAATGTGGCTTGCACTCCGCACAGACCTGGCATTCCCTGGTGACTGTCTGTACTTCCTCGACGGAGTAGGGCAGATTGCGGGCCTTGACAAGGTGGTACAATCGTGTGACCCCTGGGTGACAAAGGCCCGGTATCGGTCTACTTAGGCGCTGGCGCATGTAACTCGGGATATGGCGTCTGGGGGCTCGTTGAGTTTGCCGGGGCGATACAAAATCTTGTAATTATAGGTGGAGAGCTCGACTCTTTCTCTCTCTCTCTCTCTCTCTCTCTCTCTCGCCTTACCCTCAAATTCGGCGGGCCGAAGGTTGGATACAACTGTGGCTTTATTGCAGTAAGATGTGTGGCCTCCCACAGCAGCTGGTGAAATGGCTGCTGAATAGAGGACGCACATATTTATAGCAGGCAGGGGCTTCCGGCGAACCTGTAGTACAGGTCCTACCGTACATCATCTAATACAGGTGTAACAGTGGTTTACCACACAGCTCCTCTCTCAAAAGTAGTTGGGGAAACTGAACAGAACGAATATGGAATCGAGGGCCTTGATGACGGTGGCAGGCGTCATATCCGGGCATGGGATGGCGAATGGGAACCTGGAGAATTCATCGACCACACTGAGGATACATGTTTTGCGGTTGGTGGAAGCGAGGGGCCCTTTGAAATCTACGCTGAGGCGTTCGAAGGGGTGGAACGCTTTCACCAGTCGCGCGCGGTCCGGCCGGTAGAAGTGCGGCTTGCTCTTCGCACAGACCTGGCAGTCTCTGGTGACTGTCCGTACGTCTTAGACGGAGTAGGGCAGATTGCGTGCTTTGATGAGGTGGAACAATCGAGTGACCCCCGGGTGACAAACGCTGTCGTGCAGGGCACGGAGTTGGTTTACTTGTGCGCTGGCACATGTACCTCGGGAGAGGGCGTCTGGGGGCTTGTTGAGTTTGCCGGGGCAATACAAAATCTCGTAATTATAGGTGGAGAGCTCGAGTCTCCACCACAAGATTTTATCATTTTGCATGTTGTTGAACATGAAAGCTACCGACCGTGGGTCAGTGAGGAGAGTGAATCGCCTGCCGGCCAGGTAATGCCTCCAATGCGGCACAGCTTCAACGATAGCCTGGGCCTCTTTTTCAACAGATGAGTGCCGAATTTCAGAGGCATGAAGGGTGCGGGAAAAGAATGCCACGGGTCTGCCTGCCTGGTTTAGAGTGGCAGCGAGGGCGACATCTGAAACGTCGCTTTCTACTTGAAAGGGTAGTGTCTCATCTACTGCATGCATCCTGGCCTTGGCTACGTCTGCTCTAATACGGGCGAAGGCATGTTGTGCCTCGGCTGTGAGAGGGAATTGGGTGGACTATATGAGTGGGCGGGCCTTGTCCGCATAGTATGGGACCCACTGGGCGTAGTAGGAGAAGAACCTAAGGCAGCGTTTGAGGGCCTTGGAGCAGTGGGGGAGGGGGAGCTCCATGAGGGGACGCATGCGGTCGGGATTGGGCCCCAGGAGTCCGTTTTGGACCACAGAGCCGAGGATGGCTAAATGGGTTATGCTGAAGACGCACTTCTCCTTGTTGTATGTAAGATTGAGGAGAGTGGCGGTGCGGAGAAATTTAGAGAGGTTGGCGTCGTGGTCCTGCTGGTCATGGCCGCAGATGGTGACGTTGTCCAGGTACGGAAATGTGGCCCGCAGACCGTACCGGTCGACCATTCGGTCAATCTCCCTTTGGAAGACCGAGACGCCGTTAGTGACACCGAAGGGAACCCTGAGAAATTTATAGAGCTGACCGTCCGCCTCGAAGGCAGTGTTTGGATGGTCTGATTTACGGATGGGGAGTTGGTGGTAGGTGGATTTAAGGTCAATTGTTGAGAAGACCTGGTACTGTGCAATCTGATTGAGCATATCAGATATGCGTGGGAGGGGTTACGCGTTCAGCTGCGTGTACCAATTGATGGTTTGGCTTTAGTCCATGAACATTCTGTGTTTCTCCCCAGTTTTAACCATTATCACTTGGGCTCTCCAGGGGGTATTGCAGGCCTCGATAATACCCTCCCGAAGCAGCCGCTGGACCTCGGACCTGATGAAGGCCTTGTCCTGGGCGCTGTACCATCTGCTCCTGGTGGTGATTGGCTTGCAATCCGCAGTTAGATTGGCAAAGAGGGAGGGGTGGTCAACTTTGAGGGTCATGAGGCCGCAAACGGTGAGTGGAGGTCCCACGCTTTTAAATCTCCGGCTCCTCTCCCGCTTTTAAATCTCCGACTCCTCTCCCACACTTTTAAATCTCCGGGTCCATTCCTGCTTTTACATCTCTGGCTCCTCTCACTTGCTTTTAAATCTCCGGCTCCTTTCTCACTTTTAAATCTCCGGCTCCTCTCCCGCTTTTAAATCTCCGGCTCCTCTTTCGCTTTTAAATCTCCGGCTTCTCTCCCGCTTTTAAATCTCCGGCTCCTCTCTCGCTTTTGTTTATCTGGCTCGTTTCCTATGCTTTTAAATCTCCGGCTCCTCTCCCGCTTTTAAATCTCCGGCTCCTTTCTTGCTTTTAAATCTCTGGCTCCTCTCCCGTTCTTTTAAATCTGCGGCTTCTCTCCCAAACTTTTATACGTCTGGCTCCTGTCCTCTCCCACACTTTTAAATCTCCGGCTCTTCTCATGCTTTTAAATCTCCGGCTCCTCTCCCGCTTTTAAATCTCCGGCTCCTTTCTAGCTTTTAAATCTCCGGCTCCTCTCCCACTTTTAAATCTCCGGCTCCTCTCTAGCTTTTAAATCTCTGGCTCCTCTCCCGCTTTTCTTTTAAATCTTCGGCACCTCTGTCGCTTTTAAATCTCCGGCACCTCTCTCATTTTTAAATCTCCGGCTCCTCTCACACTTTTAAATCTCCGGCTCCTATCCCGCTTTTAAATATCCGGCTCCTCTCCCGCATTTTAATTCTCCGGCTCCTCGCTCACTTTTTGATGCGCTATCAATTGCACTTAAAGACACAAATTGGTACAAGAGAGCCTTTATTACCGTGAGATGTTTATCCCCCGACTGCAGCTGGTAGAATGGCAGCTCAAGAGAACTCATCCACATTTATACTGCTCCCTGTGGGCGGTCCTAGCCGGCAGGGGCTACCGGCAAACCTGTAATACAGGTACTGCTGCACATCCTCGAATACAGGCACACATAATTACACAGTGGTGGATCACCACACTTTTAAATCTGCGGCTCCTCTCCCGCTTTTAAATCTCCAACACCTCTGTCGCTTTTAAATCTCTGGCTCCTCTCTCGCTTTTAAATCTCCGGTTCCACTCCCGTATTTTAATACTCCGGCTCCTCGCTCACTTTTAAATCGCCGGTTCCTCTCCCATTTTTAAATCTCCGGCTCTTCTCCCGCTTTTAAATCTCCGGATCCTCTCCCGAGCTTTTAAATCTCCGGCTCCTCTCCCACGCTTTTAAATCTCCGGCTCCACTCCCGCTTTTACATCTCCGGCTCCTCTCCAGCGCTTTTAAATCTCCGGCTCCTCCCGCTCTTTTAAATCTCCTGCTCCTCTCCCACGTTTTTATACGTCTGGCTCCTCTCCTCTCCCGCGCTTTTAATTCGCCGGCTCCATTCCCGCTTTTACATCTCTGGCTCCTCTGCTGCACTTTAAAATCTCCGGCTCCTCTACCACACTTTTACATCTCCGGCTCCTCTCCCACGCTTTTAAATCTCCGGCTCCTCTCTTGCGCTTTTATACGTCTGACTCCTCTCCTCTCCCACACTTTTAATTCTTTGGTTCTTTCCCGCTTTTAAATCTCTGGCTCCTCTCTCGCTTTAAATCTCCGGCTCCTCTCCCACGCTTTTAAATCTCTGGCTCCTCTCCCGCTTTTAATTCTCTCGCTCCTCTCCAGCGCTGTAAATCTCTGGTTCCTCTCCCGTTTTAAAATCTCCGGCTCCTCTCCCACACTTCTACATCTCCTGTTCCTCTCCGGTAGTTTTAAATCTCCGGCTCCTCTCTCATTTTATATATCTGGCTCGTTTCCTGCGCTTTTAAATCTCCGGCTCCATTCCCACTTTTACATCTCCGTCTTCTCTCACGCACTTTTAAATATCCGGTTCCATGGAATAGAACAGTACAGCACAGAACAGGCCCTTCGGCCCTTGATGTTGTGCCGAGCAATGATCACCCTACTCAAACCCACGTATCCACCCTATACCCGTAACCCAACAACCCCTCTCCCCTTACCTTTTAGGACACTACGGGCAATTTAGCATGGCCAATCCACCTAACCCGCACATCTTTGGACTGTGGGAGGAAACCGGAGCACCCGCAGGAAACCCACGCACACACGGGGAGGACGTGCAGACTTCGCACAGACAGTGACCCAGCCGGGAACCGAACCTGGGACCCTGGAGCTGTGAAGCATTTATGCTAACTACCATGCTGCCCCTTTATCGCTTTTAAATCTCCGGCTCCTCTCCCGCTTTTAAATCGCCGGCTTCTCTCCCGCATTTTAATTCTCCGGTTCCTCGCTCACTTTTAAATCTCCGGCTCCTCTCCCGCTTTTAAATCTCCAACATCCCTGTCGCTTTTGAATCTCTGGCTCCACTCGCACTTTTACATCTCCGGCTCCTCACCAGCGCTTTTAAATCTCCGGCTTGTGGTGAATGTACATTGCTTAATTCACACAGTATAGCATTGTGTCCTTGTGGGCCCTGTCTGTGAGCCGTTGCGCGGCTCTGCCCACAGTGGGAGATGAGCTTGTACAGGGCTCCACCCTTAGCTCCGCCCATGGCTCCACACTTGGCCCCTCCCACTGCCGGAAGTATAAAGTGCGGCAGCCTTGTGAGTCTGCCCTCAGTTCTTCTGGTTGCAGGCAGGCTCAGTTGTAAGTCTATTAAAGCCAAAGTTTACTTCCTATCGTGTCTCGAGTGAATTAATGGTCACATCAATTTAATAGACTTAAGAAAACCACTATGGAATCAGCCCTCAAACCTGATCGACTAGAATTCGACCCGCAGGCTGCAGAAGCGAAAGAAATCTTTCTACACTGGCTTTGGTGCATCAAGGCCTACCTGGCTCCGTCGACTACCTTTGCTACTACTGATGAGAAGAAACTCAGTCTACTGCACGGGTGAGCCACCACATCTCTGCACAACTCAACAATATACCGACTCATACTCTGAGGCCCTCGCTATGCTCGAGCGACTATAAGTGCGGCCTGTGAACGAAGTCTACGCGCAACATATTTTCGCTACCCGCCGCCAGCGCCCCGCAGCGTTGCGAGAGGACTACCTGCGTGATCTAAAAGCCCTTGCACGGGAATGTAACTTTCAGGCTGTAACTGCCTCCCAGCATATTGAACTCGCTGTCCGTGATGTGTACGTTGCAGGGGTCTGGTCTAATTATGTGCGCCAGTGCCTCCTCGAAAAAGGGGCCCAGAACTTGGAGGACACAGTAGCGCTAGCAACCTCAATGGAAGTCGCGTTTCAAAGTCTTAACTCATTCCCCGCAGACAACGCGACACCATCGTGGAACCCTGACCAGCGACTGCCCCAGGCCTACGCCGTGCGGCCACCCACCCACTATGGAGCGCTAGCGTGCCATTTTTGCGGTCAGCCTCAACACCCACGGCAGCACTGCCCGGCCCGCAATGCGACCTGCAGCAGCTGCGGTCGAAAAGGACATTATGCTGAAGTATGCCTGTCGAAATCAAAACCTCGAACTCCCCTGCGGCCCAGAGCAATCGCTCCCCCAACTCGCAGGCCCACAGACCCCGTAATGTTGCAGCGTGTCTGCCGACTCTACCTCCGCCCGACATGTGGGAGTCACGGGAGACACCATCTTGGGCACCATCTTCCTCGCCGCCCGCCACGTGCGATCCACGGGGAAGCCATCTTGGACGCCATCTTCTTCATCACCCGCCACGTGCGATCAACGGGGGGGCGCCATCTTGGCCATCACCCGATGTTCACCTTGGCAACTACGACCTCCGCGGACAGTCATCACGGCGCCACTCCAGCACTGCTGATCGAGCCACCGACTACCCGCAACTCAACACAGTCACTTTGGACCAGTTGCGGCCAAAGCACCTCAGGAGCTCGATGATGTCCGTTGAGGTCAACGGATAGAAGACACCGTGCCTCTTCGACTCCGGGAGCACTGAGAGCTTCATGCATCCAGACCTGGTAAGTCCCTGTTCGCTCCCTATCTTGCCTGCACGGCAAACTATCTCCCTCGCCTCAGGTTTGCACTCGGTCCAAATACAAGGGCGCACCGTTGCGACCCTAACGATACAGGGCGCCAGCTATTCTAATTTCCAGCTGTTTGTAGTCCCAGACCTCTGCGCCCCACTCTTACTCGGGTTCGATTTTCAGTGCTATGTTAGAAGCCTCACACTCAGCTTCGGCGGACCCTTACCTCCTCTCACGGTACGCAGCTTACCGACTCTAAAAATCGACCCCCCTCCACTCTTCGCTTATTTAACGGCTAACTGTAAACCAGTAGCCACTCGCAGCAGGCGGTACAGCTTGCAGGACAGGGTATTCATTAGAGCCGAAGTCCAGCAGGTCCTACGTGAGGGAGTCATAGAGGCCAGTAACAGCCCCTGGAGAGCTCAGGTGGTGGTCGTCAAGATGGGGGGAAATTTCCGGACAGTCCAAAGATGTGCGGGTTAGGTGGATTGGCCATGCTAAATTGCCCGTAGTGTCCTAAAAAGTAAGGTTAGGGCGGGGGGGGGGGGGGGGGGGGGGGGGGGGGGGTTGTTGGGTTACGGGTATAGGGTGGATACGTGGGCTTGAGTAGGGTGATCATTGCTCGGCACAACATCGAGGGCCGAAGGGCCTGTTCTGTGCTGTACTGCTGTACTGTTCTGTGTTCTATGGTGGTTGATTACAGCCAAACCATTAACCGGTTAACGCTCCTCGATGCGTACCCCCTCCCCAGAATTGCACACATGGTCAACCAGATCGGCCGCTACCACATATTCTCCACGGTGCATCTGAAGTCTGCATACCACCAGCTCCCAATCCGCCCGGAGGACCCGCCACTACACGGCGTTCGAGGCAGATGGCCGCCTCTTCCATTTCCTCCGGGTCCCTTTTGGCGTCACGAATGGGGTTTCGGTGTTCCAACGAGCGATGGACCGAATGGTGGACCAGTACGGGCTGTCATTCCGTACCTGGATAACCTTACCATCTGCGGCCATGACCAGCAGGACCACGATGCCAACCTCCACCAATTTCTCCAAATCGCCTAGAAACTCAATCTCACCTACACTAAGGAGAAATGCATTTTCCGCACTACCAGACTAGCCATCCTCGGCTATGCAGTGGAAAATGGAGTCCTGGGCCCCGACCCGGACTGTATGCGCCCCCCCCTTACAGCTCCCTCTCCCTCATTGTCCCAGGGCCCTCACGAGGTTCCTGGGATTCTTCTCTTATTACGCCCAGTGGGTCCCCCAGTATGAGGACAAAGCCCGCCCACTATTTAAGACCACACTCTTCCCACTGTCAGCAGAGGCCCGCCAGGCCTTCAGCTGCATCAAGGAGGACATCGCCAAAGCCGCCATGCGGGCGGTGGATGAATCTGTCCCCTTCCAGGTGGGGAGCGACGCCTCAGAGGTTGTTCTCACCGCCACTCTGAATCAGGCAGGGAGACCAGTAGCCTTCTTCTCCCGAACTCTCTCCGTTTCAGAACTTTGACACTCCTCAGTCGAAAAAGAAGCTCAAGCCATTGTGGAAGCCGTACGACACTGGAGGCACTGACTCGCTGGTAGGAGGTTTACCCTCATCACTGACTAGAGATCGGTTGCCTTCATGTTCAACAACTCGCAAAGGGGCAAAATAAAAAAACAATAAAATCTTGAGGTGGAGAATTGAACTCTCCACCTATAATTATGACACCATATATCGGTCGAGGAAGCTCAATGAGCCCCCAGATGCCCTGTCCCGCGGCACATGCGCCAGCGCGCAAGACGACCGATTACAGGCTATCCACAATGACCTCTGCCACCCGGGGGTCACCCGGCTCACCCACTACATCAAGGCCCGCAATCTGCCTTTCTCTTATTACGCCCAGTGGGTCCCCCGTCCACCTGGAAGGGGACGGATTCATCCACCGCCCGCATGGCAGCTTTGGCGAAGTCGTCCTTGATGCAATTGAAGGCCTGGCGGGCCTCTGCTGACAGCCATCACCATGGATTGCCCGACCTGCGCGGAGTGAAAAACCGCACTTCTATTGACCAGACAAGGCCCACTTGGTAAAGGCTTCCCGACCCTTTGAACGCCTGAGCATCGATTTCAAAGGGCCACTCCCCTCGACCAATCAAAATGTGTACTTCCTCAACATCATAGATGAATTCTCCCGCTTCCCGTTTGCTATCCCATGCCCCGATACGACATCCCATACAGTCATCAGAGCCCTGAACAGTGTCATCACCCTGTTCGGTTTCCCCAGCTACGTACACAGCGACAGGGGTTCATCCTTCATGAGCGACGAGCTGGGTCAGTACCTGCTCGACAAGGCATCGCCTCGAGCAGAACTACCAGCTATAACCCCAGGGGGAATGGGCAGGTGGAGAGGGAGAATGCGACGGTTTGGAAGACCGTCCTACTGACCCGACGGTCCAGGAATCTCCCGACCTCCCACTGGTAGGAGGTCCTCCCCGGCGCGCTCCATGCAATTATGTCCCTCCTGTGCACTGCCACTAACCAGACCCCTCACGAGCGATTATTTGTTTTCCCTAGGGGCACTACCATGGGGGCTTCACTCCCATCTTGGTTGAGGACACCGGGCCCGGTTCTCCTCCAAAAGCACGTCCGGACACATAAAACGGACCCACTAGTAGAAAGGGTACTACTGCTACACTTGAACTTACACTATGCCTTTATAGAACACCCCGAGGACCGTCAGAACACCGTTTCCCCCGGGACCTGGCGCCTGCAGGATCCTCCACCACCGCCAAGGTACCCCTTACACTACACCACACCCGACCCCCCCATGCCCAGCGCCCCCACGCCTACAGGGTTCCTGCGCCCTGCTTAGCCCATCGCACCAGTCAGGAACGAAGCTCAGAACGAACCACCCACGGAGTCTACGCTCAAATCCACACCGCCTGTCATCACTCTGCCATCCGAGGAGGCTGCAACCCCAGTGCTTCGCCAATCCCAACGGACGACTTGGCCACCGGACAGGCTCAACCTGTAGACCCGTCACCCCCGCCGGACTTGATATTTGTACAGCGGGTGAATATGGTGAATGTACATTGCTTAATTCACTCTGTATAGCATTGTGTCCTTGTGGGCTCTGTCTGTGAGCCGCTGCACGGCTCTGCCCACAGGGGGAGATGAGGAGCTTGTTCAGGGCTCCACCCTTGGGTCCGCCCATGACCTCTCCCACTACCGGAAGTATAAAGTCCTGCAGCCGTGTGAGTCTGCTCTCAGTTCTTCTGGTCACAGGCAGGCTCAGTTGTAAGTCTATTAAAGCCACAGTTTACTTCCTACCGTGTCTCGAGTGAATTGGTGGTCACATCACGGCTCCAATCCCGCTTTTACATCTCCGCCTCCTCTCCAGCGTTTTTAAATCTCCGGTTCCTCTCCCGTGCTTTTAAATCTCCGGCTCCTCTTCTGCACTTTAAAATTTCTTCCTTCTCTCCTGCTTTTAAATCTCCGGCTCCTCGGTCGCTTTAAATCTCCAGCTCCTCTCCCGCTTTTACATCTCCGGCTCTTCTGCCGCTTTTACATCTCCGGCTCCTCTCTCGCTTTTAATCTCCTGTACCTCTGTTGATTTTAAATTTCCGGCTCCTCTCTCGCTTTAAAATCTCCTGTACCTCTGTTGAATTTAAATTTCCGGCTCCTCTCCCGCGCTTTTAAATCTCCAGCTCCTCTCCCGCTTTTAAATCTCTGGCTCCTCTCTTGTATTTAAATTTCCACCTTGTGGCGCTAACAATTGTACACAAAGACTCAAGGCTTTATTACAGTGAGATACTATTCCTCCGGCGGCAGCTGTAGAATGTCATCTCAATGAAACTTACGAATATTTATACTGCTCCCCATGGGCGGAGCTAGCCATCAGGGGTTTACCGGAGAAACCTGTAATATAGGTATAGCCATACATTCCCCCTACTGCAAGCACACATATATACAGTGGTTAGATCACCACACGGCTCCTCTCCTGCTTTTAAATCTCTGGCTCCTCTCCCGCTTTTACATCTCCAGCTCCTCTCACGTGCTTTTAAATCTCCACCTCCTCTCACACGCTTTTAAATCTCCGGCTCCTCTCCCACTTTTTAATCTCTGAATCCTTTCCTGCGCTTATAAATTCGTAGTAGCTCTGAGATAATTTGTTATTGTTAGTAGTTTTTGATATTCTTCTCATAATACGCTAACCCACCTTAATAACTTTTAGTTAGCCACGAACTAGGCATTCTGTAGTGCATTTATTCCAACCAGCCACGCATTAGAACGTAACAGTGACCCAAGCCACCAATTGAACCCAGGTCCCTGACACTGTGAAGCAACAGTGCTATCCCCTGTGCTACCGTGCAAGAAAGGTAGAGGGAGAGAGAGAAAAGTGGGAGAGGGAGAGAGAGTGAGAGAAGAACTAGGAGAGTGAGTGATGACTACGAGTGAAAGAGGGACACAGAGAAGGGGAAGGAGGAAGTGAGATTAAGAGAGAAAAACATGGAGAGTGAGAGAGAGAGAAATAGTGAGAGTGGTAGAGAGAGAAAGCAAAACGGGGAGAGCGAGGAAGAGGGAGAGGGAATGATAAGCAGAGAACGAGGGAGTAGTGGAAAGGGGCTGGTTTAGCTCGAAGGGGCTGGTTTAGCTCACTCGGCTAAATCGCTGGCTTTTAAAGCAGACCAAGCAGGCCGCAGCACGGTTCGATTCCCGTACCAGCCTCCCCGGACAGGCGCCGGAATATGGCGACTAGTGGCTTTTCACAGTAACTTCATTGAAGCCTACTCGTGACAATAAGCGATTTTCATTTCATTTTCAAAGGGAATGGAAAAGGAAGATGTTGAGAAAAGTGGTGCGGATTGATGCACTATCAATTACTACGAGACGATTGTAGAGAATAATCGAGGCTTTATTAAGCACAGATGTGTGGCCTCCTGCAGCTGCTACCAGAATGGAAGCAGCTCGGGTGTGCACACACATTTACACTCCGCCTACTGGGTGGAGCCAGCAGGCAGGGCTTACTCCCGTACCTATCATACAGGAACCTTACCGTATTACCTCTGACAATCATCATGTCAACTACTATACAATCAGTGGTGACTACCACATTCACCCCATGTTAAAAAAAAGGGTCTAGAGGGGGTGGTGGAAAAATGTACAGTTTGGTTGAAAAATTTACAGTTCAAGCGACATTTACAGGTTCAGCCGGTCGGGTGCCTTGATCCTCTGCAATGACCGCCTCGGGCCGGTGGTGATGCGGCTGCTGACTTGGTCGCCTGTGACTCCGGGAGCGTGTTGTCCTCGTCCTCATCTTCGGCTGGAACCAGTGGGAGGACGGATCGTCCTGGGGCGGGGGCTGTAGTGAGGTGCGCTGGTGGGAGGGTGAATGGTGCCGGAGCAATCGGGGTAGTGTCGGTGGTAGGCCGTAGGTGGGGTTCCAGCTGGTGCCAGGTCCTGGAGGGAGACTGTGTCCTGGCGCCTGTCGAGGTATGCCACGTAGGCGTACTGCGGGTTCGCGTGCAGTAGTTGTACCCTTTCGACCAATGGGTCCACCTTGTGGATCCACATGTGTTTGCGGAGGAGGACGGGTCCGGGAGCTGCCAGCCATGTTGGGAGCGAAACCCCGGAGGTAGACTTCCTGGGGAAGGCAAGGAGATGTTCATGGAGGTTTCATTAGTTGCAGTGCAGAGTAGTGATCGGATGGAGTGGAGCGGGTTAGGGAGAACTGTGGTGAATGTGTAACCACTGTAAATTCACACTGTACATTACTGTGTCCCTGTGGGCTCCATCTGTGAACCGTTGCGCTGCTCTGCCCACAGGAGGAGATGAGGAGCATGTACAGGGCTCCACCCTTGGCTCCGCCCCCAGCAGGAAGTATAAGAGCTGCGGTCATGCGAGTCCGCCCTCGGTTCAGCATAGTCACAGGCAGGCTCAGTTGTAAGCCGATTAAAGCCACAGTTTAGTTCAACTCGTGTCTCTGAATGAATTGATGGTCGCATCTATTTAATCGACTTAAAAACTACTATGGAATCAGCCCTCAAACCTGACCGACTGAAACTCGATCCACAGGCCGCAGAAGCAAAGTAAATTTTTTTGCATTGGCTTCGGTGCTTCAAGGCCTACCCGGTTGCGTCGACTACCTCCTCTGTTACAGAAGAACAGAAACTCAGTCTTCTCCATGCACGGGTGAACTTCGTATTTCAACTCAACTTCAAGTAACTGACTCTTATACTGAGGCCCTCGTGATACTCGACCGTCTGGACGTGCAGCCCTTGCCTCGGGGTCGCACTCCGTTCAGATACAGGTGCGCACGATTGCGACGCTAACAATACAGGGCGCGACTACACCATTTTCTAATTATACGTGCTCCCAGACCTCTGTGCCCCCCTCCTCCTAGGACAGGATTTCCAGTGCAACCTCAGGAGCCTAACACTCAGCTTTGGCGGACCCCTTCCCCCACTCACTATATGTCGTCTAGCAACTCTGAAAATCAACCCCGCTCCACTCTTCGCTAATCTCACCGCCAACTGCAAACCAGAGGCCACTCGCAGCAGGGGGTATAGCCTGCAGGACAGGGTGGTTTATCAGATCCGAAGTCTGGCGTCTCTTACGTGAAGGAGTCATAGAGGCCAGTAATAGCCCCTGGAGAGCTCAGGTGATGGTCGTCAAAACCGGGGAAAAGTTCCGAATGGTGGTTGATTACAGCCAGACCATTAACCGGTTCATGCACCTTGATGCGTACCCCCTCCCCTGTATTGCAGACATGGTAAATCAGATCGCCCAGTACCGCATATTCTCCACGGTGGATCTGAAGTCTGCATACCACCAGCTCCCAATCCGCCCGGAGGACCGCCACTACACGGCTTCGAGGCAGACGGCCCCCTTTTCCATTTCTTCCAGGTTCCCTTTGGCGTCACGAATGGGGTTTCGGTGTTTCAACGAGCAATGGACCGAATGGTGGACCAGTACGGGCTGCGGGCCACTTTCCTGTACTTGGACAATGTCACCATCTGCGGCCATGATCAGCAGGACCACGACGCCAACCTCCACCGATTTCTCCAAACCGCCCAAAAACTCAATCTCACATATAATAAGGAGAAATGCGTTTTCCGCACAACCAGACTAGCCATCCTTGGCTACGTCGTGGAAAACGGGGTACTAGGACCCGACCCTGACCGTATGCGCCCCCTCTTACAACTCTTTCTCCCTCATTGTCCCAGGGCCCACAAGGGCTGCCTCGGATTTTTCTCATACTACGCCCAGTGGGTCCCCCAGTATGCGGACAAAAGCCCTCCCACTATTTAAGGCCACACTCTTTCCACTGTCAGCCGAGGGTCGCCAGGCCTTCAACTGCATTAAGGTGGACATTGACAAAGCTGCCATGTGGGCGGTAGATGAGTCCGTCCCATTCCAGGTGGAGAGCGATGCCTCAGAGGTCGCTCTTGCTGCCACTCTGAACGACGCAGGGAGGCCAGTACCAATCTTTTCTCGAACCCTCTCCGCTTTGTAACTTCGACACTCCTCAGTAGAAAAGGAAGCCCAAGCCATTGTGGAAGCCGTACGGCACTGGAGGCACAACTTCGCTGGTAGGAGGTTTGCCCCCATCACCGACCAGAGATCGGTTTGCCTTTATGTTTGACAACTCTCAGCGGGGCAAAATCAAGAATGACAAAATCTTGCAGTGGAGGACTGAACTCTCCACCTATATTATGATATCATATATGTCCTGGGAAGCTCAATGAGCCCCCAGATGCCCTGTCCCACGGCACATGCGCCAGCGCGCAGGACGACCGACTACAGGCTATCCACAATGACCTCTGCCACCCGGGGATCACCCGGCTCACCCATTACATCAAGGCTCGCAATCTACCCTTCTCCACGGAAGAGGTTAAAGCCCTCATCAGGAATTACTCGATCTGTGCGGAGTGTAAACCGCACCTCTATAGACCAGACAAGGCACACCTTGGTAAAGGCATCCCGGCACTTTGAACGCTGAGCATTGATTTCAAAGGGCCCCTCCTTTCAACTAATCTCAACGTTTATTTTCTCACGTTATAGACGAATTCTCCCGTTTCCCATTTGCCATCCCATGCCCCGATATGACCTCCCATACAGTCATCAGAGCCCTACATAGTGTCTTCACCCTGTTCGGTTTCCCTAACTATGTCCACAGCGACAGGGGTTCGTCCTTCATGAGCGACGAGCTGCGTCAGAGCCTGCCTGACAAGGGCATCGCCTCGAGCAGGACTACCAGCTAAAACCCCAGGGGGAACGGGCAGGTGGAGAGGGGAGAACGTGATGGTCTGGAAGACCGTCCTACTGACCCGATGGTCCAGGAATCTCCCGACCTCCCATTGGCAAGAGGTCCTCCCCGACACGCTCCATGCTATTAGGTCGCTCCTTTGTACGGCCACAAATAGGACTCCTCATGGTCGTCTATTTGCCTTCCCTAGGGGAACTACTGCTGGGGTCTCGCTTCCGTCCTGGTTGACGACACCGGGCCCCGTCCTCCTCCGAAAACACGTTCGGACACATAAGACCGACCCCCTGGTAGAGAGGGTCCTGCTCCTGCACTCAAACCCCCACTCCATGTTTGTCGAACATCCCGATAGCCGACAGGACACCGTTTCCCTCCGGGACCTGGTACCCGCAGGTTCTACTACCACTACCATTACCGCCGATGTGCCTCCCACACTACACCCTACCCGACCTCACATGCCCTGCGCCCCTGCACCTTTTTGCTTCCTGCTCCCCTTCCACCCATCACACCGATCCGCAGGAACGAAGCTCTGGAAGAACCACCCCTGGAGTCCACCCTCGGACTCGCACCGAACATCCTTCCACAGCCATCCGAATGGCTACAACACCAGTGCTTCTTCGGTCTCAACGCACGATTCGGGCACTGGACCGACTGATCACCCATCACCCCCGCCGGACTTGATTTTTTAACAGGGGGTGAATGTGTAACCACTATAAATTCACACACTACATTACTGTGTCCTGTGGGCTCCATCTGTGAGCCGTTGCGTGACTCTGCCCACAGGGGGTGATGAGGAGCATGTACAGGGCTCTGCCCTTGGCTCCGCCGCAGCAGGAAGTATAAGTGCTGCGGTCCTGCGAGTCCGCCCTCAGTTCAGCATAGTCACAGGCAGGCTCAGTTGTAAGCCGATTAAAGCCACAGTTTACTTCAACTCGTGTCTCTGAATGAATTGATGGTCGCATCAAGGACCTCCTTCCAGCAGTAGACCGAGAGATATTTAGACCGCAGGGCTAGAAGTACGGCCTTCCAGACCGTCCCATTCTTCCTCTCCACCTGCCCATTTCCCCGGGGTTGTAGCTGGTCGTCATTTTCGAGGCGATGCCCTTGCTGAGCAGGAACTGAAGCAGCTCATCACTCATAAAGGAGGATCCCCGGTCGTTGTGGACGGAAGCGGGGAAACCGAACAGGGCGAAGATGCTGTTGAAGGCTTTAATGACCGTGGCAGAAGTCATATCGGAGCATGGGATGGCGAAGGGGAATCGGGAGAACTCATCAACCACGTTCAGGAAATACGTGTTTCGGTCGGTGGAGGGGAGGGGCCCTTTGAAGTCCAAACTGAGGCGTTAATGGGCGGGAAGCCTTCACCAGGTGCGATTAGTCTGGCTGGTAGAAGTGCGGTTTGCACTCCGCGCAGACCTGGCAGTCTGTGGTGACAGCCCTGACCTCCGCAATGGAGTTGGGCAGGTTGCAGGCCTTTATGAAGTGAAAGAACTGGGTGACCCCCGGGTGACAGAGACCACCGTGTAGGGTCCGGAGTCGGTTCCACTTATGCGCCGGCACATGTACCTCGGGATAGGGCATCGGGGGGCTCATTGAGCTTCCCCGGGCGATACAAAATCTCCGTAATTGTTGGTGGAGAGCTTGATCCTCCACCTTAAGATTTTATCATTTTTCATCTTGCCCCGCTGCGTATCGTTAAACCTGAAGGCAACCGACCGTTGGTCAGTGCGCAGAGTGAATCTCCTGCCGGCCAGGTTATGCCTCCAATGCCGCGCAGCTTTCACGATGGCATGGGCTCCTTTTCGACAGAGGAGTGCTGAATTTGGAGGCATGGAGGGTGCAGGAAAAGAATGCCATGGGTCTGCCTACCTCGTTGAGGGTGGCGGCCAGAGCGACGTCCAATGCATCGCTCTCGACCTGAAAAGGGAGGGACTCATCGACCGCATGCATTATGGCCTTGGCGATGTCTGCCTTGATGCGGTTGAAGGCTTGGCGGGTCTCAGCCGTCAGGGAAAACTGTGGAGTGGACGAGTGAGCGGGCCTTGTCCGCATAGTTCGGGACTAACTGGGAATAATAGGAGATAAACCCCAGGCATGGTTTCAGGGCCTTGGGGCAGTGGGAGAGGGGGAGTTCCATGAGGGGCGCATGCGGTCGGGGTCGGGCCCTAGAACTCCATTTTCCACAACATAGCCAAGCATGGCTAAGCGGTTGGTGTGGACCACGCACTTCTCATTGTACGTGAGGTTCAGGAGTTTGGCGGTGTGGAGAAATTTGAGAAGGTTAGCGTCGTGGTCCTGCTGGTCGTGGCCGCAAATGGTGACATTATCTAGGTACAGGAAGGTGGTTCGTCAGTCTGTTACCGGTCAACCATTCGGTCCATCTCACGTTGGAAGACCGAGACCCCGTTAATGACGTCAAAAGGAATCTAAGGAAACGGTAAAGGCGACCAACTGCTTTGTAAGAGTGTATTGGCGGTCCGCCGTGCGGATGAGGAGCTGGTGGTGGGCAGATTTCAGGTCCACTGGAGAAAAGACCCAATACTGTGCAATCTGATTGACCATATCAGATATGCGTGGGAGGGGGTACGCGTTGAGCTGCATGTACCGATTGATGGTCTGACTAGTCAATGACCATCCTGTGTTCCTCCCCAGTCTTTACTACGAGCACTTGGGCTCTCCAGGGGCTGTTGTTAGCCTCAACGACCCCTTCCCGCTGTAGCCGCTGGACCTCCGACCTGATGAAGGTCCTGTCCTGGGCACTACTGTCTGCTCCGACTGGCGACGGGTTTGCAATCGGGGTGAGGTTTGCAAACAGGGAAGGTGGGTCGACCTTAAGGATCATAAGGCCACAAACGGTGAGGGATGGTGGGGTCCGCCAAATTTTAGAGTTAGGCTTTGGAGGTGACATTGGAAGTCCAGGCCGAGTAACAGGGCAGCGCAGAGTTTGGGGAGGCCGTAGAGTTGGAAGTTGCTGAACTCTATGTCCTGGACGGTGAGGGACGATGCAGTACCCTCAGATTTCCACGAATGGGATCCGGAAGACAGGGAGATTCTTTGGGTGACTGGGTGTACCGCGAGGGAGCAGCGCCTTACCGTAGAGGGGTGGATGAAGCTTTCCATGCTCCCAGAGTCAAGAAGGCTGGAAGTCTTGTGCCCATCGACTTTCACCATCGTCGTCGAGGTTGTGAGGCCAGGACTGTTCGAGTGTGATGGAGGCGAGCCGCGGCTGGTGCTGGTAGGCCCCGCTGGTCGGCGGTGGTGACAGGTGATTGTGGTAGTCTGTATTAGAGGTATTACGGTACCTAGGTTGATGCTGTAAGATGATTGGTGTTGGAGGTACCTGAGACTGTAAGATCATTGGTGAAGCCTGTCTGCTGGTTCCGCACAGTAATGCGGAGTATGAGAGTCTCTGTCTCCCTAGCTACTGGATTCTGTACCTGCGCTACTGGGGGAAACATCTAGTCCAATAAAGCCTTCAATTGTCATCCAATCTCACTTCTGGTGTCATTGATTGAGCATCAGCGATAAACGGCCAGACGAGCAGGGGTCCTGAGGCGGCGTTCAAAATGGCGGCGAAGATGGCGCTGCCCACAGGGTGCACATGGTGGGTGGCGTTAAAGATGGTGGCGCCCACGAGCCGCACGTTGTCTGCAGGGACGAAAATGGCGGCGGCCACAGGTCGCACATGGGGGGTGTAGGAATGCAGGGCCTAGAAACTGCAGCGATTGACAGGGCCTGGTCTTGCAGGTTGCACTCTACACTGGACAGCGCTGCTGGGATGTTTGGTCTGCATGCAGAAGTAGCATTTGGGCCCCCTGGGGTTGGCTGGCTGCTGCGCGGCGCAGGCTTGGGGTGGGCTGGGGCCGGTATCTGGTGGGGCCCACAATGTCCATGAGGGTGCCGTGCAGTCAGGGGCGTACGACTTTCTTTACGGGATGCTACTGTAAGCGAGTTCGCGAGCTGTCCGGTTTAATAGGTGCTAGCGGATGTACGCCGACCTCATGCCCGTAACCAAAGCGTCCCTGATTAAAAATTCCGTATGTCCGACTGCCGAGACTGCCTGGCAATCACAGTTCCTCGCCAGGATGTGCAGGGCACGCCAGAAATCATCTAACGACTCACCGGGGAGTTGCTGTCTCGTGGACAGGAGGTGCCTGCCATAGAGTTTGTTGATCGGCCGAATATAATGTCCTTTCAGAAGCTCCATTGCTTCAGTTTAAGTGGGCGCATTCCAGATAAGGGGAAAAATGTCGGAGTTCACCCGTGAGTACAGAACCTGGAGTTTCAGTACGTCCAAGGGTTGTTCAATCGATGATCTGAGATAGCTTTCGAAGCAAGCTGGCCAGTGGTCGAAGGCCGATGAGGCGTTGGCTGCTAGAGGGTGCAGCTGTAGGTGATCAGGCTTGATGCAAAGTTCTATCACTGTAATATCTCTGCTTAATAAATTGATGACCTATCAATTACTATAAGACAAGAGTAGAGAATAATCGAGGCTTTATTAAGCAGAGATGTGTGGCCTCCTGCAGCTGCTACCAGAATGGAAGCAGCTCGGGTGTGCACACACATTTATACTCCACCTACTGGGTGGAGCCAGCAGGCAGGGATTTACCCCTACCTATAGTACAGGAGACTTACCGTTTTGCCTCAAACAATCACCATTACAACTATTATACAATCAGTGGTGACTACCACAAGGATAAGAAAAGAGCGGCTGATTCACAGGTTCCGTTTTGTCCTCAGGACCCACAGAAGGATAGCATCGGACAGTGGAAGGATGTGGAGGCAAGGCAGGGGATTGCAGACCTGAGCTTTGAATTGATGCCTGAACCAATTGAGGGGTCGTACATTATTGAAGTGAAGAAATTTCGCAGAACACTGCGGCATGAATTTACTGTGGAGCGGCACTGTAAGGAAACTTTCAACCCATTCCCAGAAAGTCCACCTTCCCACCTCTTCCATTCCAGGTGACAGAGATGGGGAGAGTGTAGGCGTTTAGAGGCGGTTACAGAGAGAGGGATGGTGTATGTGCTGGAGGACATTAGAGAGAGTGGGTGTGGTGTAGGGACTTGAGGTTACAGAGATAGGGAGGGTATCAGGGCTGGAGGAGGTTACAGAGAGAGCGAAGTGTGTTTGGCTGGAGGAGGTCATAGAGAGTGGGAGGTGCGTAGGGACTGGAGGAGGTTACAGAAATAGGGAGGGTATCGTGGCTTACAGGATGTTAGAGATGTTGGAGTATTATGGGGTTTGGAAGCGGTTACAGAGATAGTGAGGGGTGTGGGAATGAAGATGGTTACAGAGGTAGGGAGGGGTGTAGGGCTGGAGTAGGTTTCAGAGATCGGGAGGGTTGCAGGTGCTGGAGGACGTTACATAGATAGGGAAGGTGTAGGGGTTTGGAGGAGATTATCAAGCTAGGAGGGGTTTAGGGATTGTAGGAGGTTACTGAGATAGGGAGGAATGTAGGTGCTGGACAAAGTTTACAGAGAAAGGGAATAGTGTAGGGTTGGAGTAGGTTACAGAGATAAGGGGGGGGGGTGGAGAGGCTGGAAGAGGTTACAGATATAGGGAGTGGTGTCGAGGCTGGAAGAGGTTTCAGAGGTAGTGAGGGGTAGGGGCTGGAGATGGTTACAGAGATAGGGAGGGACATGGGGCTGGAGGAGGTTACAGAGATAGGGAGGGGTGTAGAGTCCGCAAAAGGATTTGAAATGAAGAATGTGAATTTAAAGATGTATTCTTGGCAGACCAGGAGGCAGCTTTCGTGTTGTGGCCTGTAGTCATTGTCCCTTTAACTGCAGCACAGTAGGATAAGGCCCCACAGGATTTGGGAATGATTTGGGTGCTGAGCCCTCTCTGAAACATGACACATGAGGGTTGAGTGGCGCCCCTGTGGCTGCTGTTCAGATTCATCTTCCAAATAAATACCTTTTGTGTTTCAAATGAAGCCTGTGAAAGTGTTTCGAATGAAGCCTGTGAAAGTGCATCATTAGACGAGGTGAGCGAGACCAGTGGCTGAAGTGCGAAGAGGACTTGATGTGAGTTTCTGTATCAGGCAAGTGACACAGTCTGCAATCATCATCTCTCTCTTCCTTCCAGTTTTACCACAGTATGAAATTACATTGGAATTTCCAGAAATCATCACCTTCCTTCAGGAGAAAATCCAGGTTAAAGTGTGTGCAAGGTGAAAGATTTCTCCATTGCGGACTCTGTATCTCACTGTATCTATCATGCTATCTGTACCTGCCTTGAGAGTGTTTGATGGGACACAGTAGAGGGAGCTTTGCTCTGTATCTAACCCCATGCTGTGCCTGTCCTGGGAGTGTTTTATGGGGACAGCGTAGAGGGAGCTTTACCCTGTATCTAACCCCGTGCTGTAACTGTCCTGGGAGTGTTTGATGTGGACAGTGTGGAGGGAGTGTGGGGGTGCCAGGGGTAGTGGGGGGGGGGGGGGGGGGGGTTGATTACAGACAAGGCCACACCCTATGTGAAACGGGCACGGGATGAGGGCCTCCCTGACCCTTCAGGCTTGCTAGACTCTCTGCTGCCGCTTTTGCTCCATCCTTTGGCTGGTCCTACATATCCTCCCCGGGCCTGTCCTTCAGCGCCTTCTGATCCGGTGCCTTCTCGTCCTCCTCCTCAGAGGTTGCCATATGTTCCTCCACCTCCAGCATGTTGCCCTGCTGCCGAGCCAGGATGTGGAGGGTGCAGCAGACCACCACAAAACAGGTGACCCCCTTGGAGGTGTACTGCAGTGCACCAGCACAGTGGTCAAGGCATCGGAACCGCATTTTGAGGAGTCCGATGCACCGCCTCATGACAGCCCGGGGCCTCGTTATATCAGGACTCTGCATCGGTCACCGGCCTCCGTAATGAAGTCATTTGCCAGGTCCTCAGTGGTACCCTTATACTCTGAGGTGGTCGCACATGAGCTGGAGAGTCAGGGAGTCAAACCTCTTCCTGTTAATGAAGGGCACTCCCTGTTGGCCACAAGGCAACATGTGTGCCATCTATTCTGCCCTGGACATGGGGCACCCCAGCGATGGCGGAGAATCCTGCTACCCAGGAATGTGTTGGGCTTGGTCCATGTCAAAGTTTATAGAGTTCACTACCCGGGCACACAGGGCATCCGGGACCTCACAGATGCACCTGTGGGCTGTAGCTTGTGAGATGCCACACAGGTCCCAACTCGAACCCTGGAACGATCCTGTAGTGTAAAAGTTCAAGGCTACAGTGACCTTGATGGCCACCATGAGTGGGTAACCTCCTTCTCCACATGGTGCCAGGTCCGCGAAGACATGGCACAGGTATTGCACCGTTGAGGTAGAGAGAACTGCGGCACAAACTGCCTGTCATCTGTTTTAAAGACCAACGCCGCCTGTACACCTTGTGCCCCCTCTGGACCCTCCCTGGCCTGATGGGCAGCCAGGTCTCAGGGTGTGGGGCGGGGCTCTGCACATGGGGCACCACCACAAGCCTCTGATGACGCTGCTGCCGCCCCCTCAGTGTCTGGCCTCCTGGTCCCAGTGGCACCACGAGGTCAGCTTCTGCAGGGTCCAAGATATCATCCATCTTGTATAAATATCTGAAAGGAATTGGAGAGGGTGTGAGACTGACAACCAGCAGTGTCTTCCAACTCTGGACCCTCCAGTCCCCTCATTACTCCCTCCACGCCCCCTCACAGTATCTCCTGCCATCTAACATGCCTTGCCCATGCACCCCAGGCTGCAGGAGGGGCCCCTGGCCATTGGACGCCATACCCTGTACCACAGACACCCGCACGTAACATTACCTAGACCGGCTGCTTGTCCCCTCCACGGTGTAGACGCCCACCCTCTTTAAATACTCAGGGATAAAGCTAATTAAATAGAACACGGGGATTGGATTTAATCTGACACAAAAACATCTTAAGTTTAATTTTAAAGGTTTAATTTAAAGGAAAAATTCATGACAGGACAGCTCCAAGGCGTGGTCTGCTCCTCTTGCTCCATGTGGCAGGCTGGGGAAAGTTCCAGTCCCCAGGGTCAGCATGTGTGCAGGAAGTTTCTCCAGTTACAGCTCCTGGAAGCTCAAGTTTCAGAGCTGGAGCGGCGGCTGGAGACACTGTGGAGCATCCGCGAGTCGGAGACCATCGTGGATAGCACATATAGAGAGGTGCTCACACCGCAGGCTCAGGCTCCACAGGCAGGAAGGGAATGGGTGACCACTGGACAAAGCAAGAGAGCGAGGCAGGTAGTGCAGGAATCTCCTGTGTCCATTGCCCTGCAGAACAGATATACCGCTTTGGATACTGTCGAGAAGTCTCTCAGGGGAAAACAGTAACAGCCAAACTTGTGGCACCACGGTTGGTTCTGCTGCAGAGGCGAGGGGGAATAAATGTGACCGTGCAATAGTTATAGGGGATTCAATTGTAAGGGGAATAGACATGCGTTTCTGTGGCCGCAAACGAGACTCCAGGATGGTATGTTGCCTCCCTGGTCCTAGGGTCAAGGATGTCTCAGAGCGGGTATAGGACATTCTGGAGGGGGAGGGTGAACAGCCAGTGGTCGTGGTACATATCGGTACAAACGACATAGGTAGAAAAAGGGATGAGGTCCTAAAAGCAGAATACAGTGAGCTAATGAAGGAAGTTAAGAAATCGGACCTCGAAGGTAGTGATCTCAGGATTAGAACATAGAACAGTACAGAAGAGGCCCTTCGGCCCTCGATGTTGTGCCGAGCAATGATCACCCTACTCAAACCCACATATCCACCCTATACCCGTAACCCAACCCCCTCCCCCAAAGCCCCGGCATCTGTTCGGGGAGGCTGGTACGGGAATTGAACCCGCGCTGCTGCCTTGTTCTGTATTACAAGCCAACTGTTTAGCTCACTGTGCTAAACCAGCCCCTTAACTACCGGTGCCACGTGCTAGACAGAGTAGAAATGACAGGATATATGGGATGAATACGTGGCTGAAGGGATGGTGTCGAGGGGAGGGTTTCAGATTCCTGGGGCATTGGACCGGTTCTGGGGGAGGTGGGACCTGTACAAACTGGACAGGTTCCACCTGGGTAGGACTGGAACTGATGTCCTAGGGGGGCTTTTAGAGCGGTTGGGGAGGGTTTAAACTAATGAGGCAGGGGGGTGGGAACCAATGCAGGAAGTCGGAAGGTAATAAACAAGGGCAGAAACAAAAGGCCGTAAGGGGGAAAGTGTAAGGCAGAGAAGCCAGAGTCAAAAATCAAAACGGGCGACAGTACAAGGTACAGTGACTGAGGGGAATCAGTGAATAGGCCCAGTAATACTAAAAGGAATAAAGCGGGAAGTAAAAACATAAATGGAAAGCGGCATGGCAGGTTGTTACATGAAGATATGGGTTCAACGACAAGGAAAATTATGAGAAGCATTATGAGGAAAAATAACTTAGGAGAGGTTACTGATCAAGGTGTTAAGATTCAAAGCAGAGGTATAAAAGCCAACATAAGTGTACTTTACCTGAATGCTCGTAGTATTCGGAATAAGGTAAATGAGTTGATGGCGCAAATCATCGTGAATGACTATGATTTAGTGGCCTTTACTGAAACAAGGGATGGTCACGACTGGGAGTTAAATATCCACGGGTATCAAACTATTCAGAAGGACATAGTGGATGGTAAAGGAGATGGTGTAGCTCTGTTATTTAAGGATGACAACCGGGCAATAGTAAGGGATGACATCGGTACTGTGGACGATAAGGTTGAATCCATTTTGTTGGAAATCAGGGATAGTAAGGCGAAAAAGTCACTGGTCGGAATAGTCTATAGGCCACCAAATAATAACATTATGGTGGGGCAAGCAATAAACAAAGAAATAACTGATGCATGTAGAAATGGTACAGCAGTTATCATGGGGGATTTTAATTTACTTGTCGATTGGTTTAACCAGGTCGGTCAAGGCAGCCTTGAGGAGGAGTTTATAGAATGTGTCCGCGATAGTTTCCTAGAACAGTATGTAATGGAACCTACGAGGTAACAAGCATTCGTAGATCTGGTCCTGTGTAATGAGACAGGATTGATTAATGATCTCATAGTTAGGGATCCTCTCGGAAGGAGCGATCATAATATGGTGGAATTTAAAATACAGATGGAGGGTGAGAAGGTAAAATCAAACACTAGTGTTTAGTGCTTAAACAAAGGAAATTACAATGGGATGAGAAGAGCTAGCTAAGGTAGACTGGGAGCAAAGACTTCATGGTGAAACAGTTGAGGAACAGTGGAGAACCTTCCAAGCGATTTTTCACAGTGCTCAGCAAACGTTTATACGAACAAAAAGGAAGGACGGTAGAAAGAGGGAAAATCGACCGTGGATGCCTAAGGAAATAAGGGAGAGTATCAAATTGAAGGAAAAAGTATACAAAGTGGCAAAGATTGCTGGGAGACTAGAGGACTGGGAAATCTTTAGGGGGCAACAGAAAGCTACTAAAAAAGCTATAAAGAAGAGTAAGATAGATTATGAGAGTAAACTTGCTCAGAATATAAAAGCAGATAGTAAAAGTTTCAACAAATATATAAACCAAAAAAGAGTGGCTAAGGTAAATATTGGTCCTTTAGAGGATGAGAAGGGAGTTTTGATAATGGGAGATGAGGAAATGGCTGAGGAACTGAACAAGTTTTTTGGGTCGGTCTTCACAGTGGAAGACACAAATAACATGCCAGTGACTGATAGAAATGAGGCTATGGCAGGTGAGGACCTTGAGATTATTGTTATCACTCAGGAAGTAGTGATGGGCAAGCTAATGGGGCTAAAGGTAGACAAATCTCCTGGCCCTGATGGAATGCATCCCAGAGTGCGAAAAGAGATGGCTAGGGAAATTGCAAATGCACTTGTGATAATTTACCAAAATTCACTCGACTCGGGTGGTCCCAGCGGATTGGAAATTAGCAAACGTGACACCACTGTTTAAAAAAGGAGGTAGGCAGAAAGCGGGTACTTTTAGGCCAGTTAGCTTAACTTCAGTAGTAGGGAAGATGCTGGAATCTATCATCAAAGAAGAAATAGCGAGGCACCTGGATAGAAATTGTCCCATTGGGCAGACGCAGCATGGGTTCATTAAGGACAGGTCGTGCCTAACTAATTTAGTGGAAATATTTGAGTTTGCTGCATAAGATAAAGATGCATGGCATTAAGGGTAAAGTAGTAGCATGGATAGAGGATTGGTTAATTAATAGAAAACAAAGAGTGGGGATTAATGAGTGTTTCTCTGGTTGGCAATCAGTAGCTAGTGGTGTCCCTCAGGGTTCAGTGTTGGGCCCACAATTGTTCACAATTTACATAGATGATTTGGAGATGGGGACCAAGTGCAATGTGTCCAAGTTTGCAGACGACACTAAGATGAGTGGTAAAACAAAAAGTGCAGAGGATACCGGAAGTCCGCAGAGGGATTTGGATAGGTTAAGTGAATGGGCTTGGGTCTGGCAGATGGAATACAATGTTGAAAAAAGGGGCAGCACGGTAGCATGGTGGTTAGCATAAATGCTTCACAGCTCCAGGGTCCCAGGTTCGGTTCCCGGCTGGGTCACTGTCTGTGCGGAGTCTGCACGTCCTCCCCATGTGTGCGTGGGTTTCCTCCGGGTGCTCCGGTTTCCTCCCAGTCCAAAGATGTGCAGGTTAGGTGGATTGGCCATGCTAAATTGCCCGTAGTGTCCTAAAAAGTAAGGTATGGGGGGGGTTGTTGGGTTACGGGTATAGGGTGGATACGTGAGTTTGAGTAGGGTGATCATTGCTCGGCACAACATCGAGGGCCGAAGTGCCTGTTCTGTGCTGTACTGTTCTATGTTCTAAATGTGAGGTTATCCATTTTGGTAGGAATAATACCAAATGGGATTATTATTTAAATGATAAAATATTAAAACATGCAGCTGTGTAGAGAGACCTGGGTGTGCTAGTGCATGAGTCCCAAAAGGTGGTTTGCAGGTGCAACAGGTGACTAAGAAGGCAAATGGAATTTTGTCCTTCATTGCTCGAGGGATGGAGTTTAAGTCTGGGAGGTTCTGCTGCAATTGTATAAGGTGTTACTGAGGCCACACCTGGAGTATTGTGTTCAGCTTTGGTCTCCTTACCTGAGAAAGGACGTACTGGCGCTGGAGGGTGTGCAGAGGAGATTCACTAGGTTAATCCCAGAGCTGAAGGGGTTGGATTAAGAGGAGAGATTGAGTAGACTGGGGCTGTAGTTGGAATTTAGAATGATGCGGGGGGGGGAACCTTATAGAAACGTATAAAATTATGAAGGGAATAGATAGGATAGATGCGGGCAGGTTGTTTCCACTGGCGGGTGAAAGCAGAACTAGCGGGCAGAGCCTCAAAATAAGGGGAAGTAGATTTAAGACTGAGTTTAGGAGGAATTCTTCACCCAAAGGGTTGTGAATCTATGGAATTCCTTGCCCAGTGAAGCAGTTGAGGCTCCTTCATTAAATGTTTTTGAGATAAAGATAGATAGTTTTTTGAAGAATGTTCGGGCCGGAAAGTGGAGCTGAGTCCAAAAAAATATCAGCCATGATCTCATTGAATGGCGGAGCAGGCACGAGGGGCCAGATGGCCTACTCCTGCTCCTAGTTCTTATGTTCTAATGTTCTCTTGTAGCAGGGATGTTCCTGGTGCTGGGTACCAGCCTCTGGGTATTCGGATGTTGGCAGCTGTGTCTGTGATGTTTTCTCGGCATCACGGTCTAATTGGGATGCTGGGCAATAACCCCCACATGCTACATGGCCCGCCCACCCAAGGGAATCCACTTGGGTATATTTTAGTTGAATAACAGTTCACATATCACCATAACCATAAAAGTACAAGGACACGAGACCATACTCTGCACACAGGCACCCATGCATAACAAAGCATCAGTACAGATGCAAAACCTTAAGTGTACTTACACCAAAAAAAACCAGATATACATTAAACAAGAACCAAACAACAGTACGAAGAAGGTACTAGCATCTGAATCAACCCGTCACTCCCTCCCCCTCCTGCAGCTCCCAGCAGCAGACCAGCAGGAAAGTCACACCGTGCAGAGCATGGCGGAATAGAGGGAGAGCATCCATTCTGGACTCCCGCCAAAGGCAAAAGGGGCTGCGGCTGACAAACAGACGGCCTCCAAACAGGAAACAGGTAACAGCATAGTGAAGTTACCAGCATCTGAGCCAACTCGCGTTCCCTTCCCTAGCTTGCAGTTCCCAGCTGCAGGACATGGTGAAGAGCGAGTGAACATCCCTTTCCAAACTCCCACCTCCGGCAAAAGGGGCTGTGGCTAACAAATGTACAGCCTCCAGACATCAAACAGAAAGCAGCCTTCAGCCGCATGACCAGAGTTCTCCACGGTTACTGGGAATTATGGGTGGTCGTTGCGAAAGGCAGGCAGGGGCTGGGGTTGCTCCCGTAATGGGTGTACACAATCCAGGGGGTGGCATGGTGGACCCGCAGGCGCTGAGGCACCCACCACCCCAGTGCGGAACCTCCCCACCGATGGCGGTCCACCTCAACTGAGGCTGTCCCTCCTGGGCCTCCCCAACCTGCACCCTGAGCATTGCGGCAGCTTGGAGGCTTGCTGCCCAGGATCGTAGATGGCGACTTACTTCCTCGGGCCCCGCAGCAGCCATTCTGCCAGCTTCACATTTTTAAAAAGGAGTATTAATTGGCACCTGCTTGACCAGTTGCTAGGGAGACGGTTAGATCAAGAGAGGCCGTTAAATAGGGCGTCACTCCCATTAATTGTATGGAGATTGGCTTTATGTGGGAATTATTGGTACCTCGCCATGCCATGGCGGGATTCTGATCTCGTCAATGGGAGGGGGCTGGTTAGATCGCATACCATTCGGCGCCCGGCACAGTTCTCGATTTTGGCCTCCTGCGATCTAATGGCCATATCGTGCTCTCGCTCAATCGCAACGTGGTCATTAAATCACACCCACAAAGCAGACCAAACAGGCCAGCAGCACGGTTCGAATCCCGTACCAGCCTCCCCGGACAGGCGCCGGAATGTGGCGACTAGGGGCTTTTCACAGTAACTTCATTGAAGCCTACTCGTGACAATAAGCGATTTTCATTTTATTTCAGTATCTAACCCTGTGTTGTACCTGTTCTGGGAGTGTTTGATGGGGACAGTGTAGAGCAGTGCTTCTCAAAGTGTGGTACGCGTACCGGTGCCGGTACGCGAGCCGTCGTCTGCCGGTATGTGGAGTACTCCCAGAAAAGAAACACTTTCACACTTGCGCAAAGGTGAGTGCTGAGCTGGAGCTTGGGCTGGGGCTGGGGCGTTCCAAGGTTCCGTCCTCGTGCTGAGCGGGGCGGGGGGGGGGGGGGGGGGGGGGGGGGGGGTTGCGTCCTCGGGCCGTGTTGGGGGCTGGGGGGGGGGTTGCGTCCTCGGGCCGGGCTGGGGGGAGGGTTTGTGTCCTCGGGCCGTGCTGGGGGCGGGGGGGGGGGGGGGGTTGCGTCCTCGGGCCGGGCTGGGGGGAGGGTTTGCGTCCTCGGGCCGTGCTGGGGGGGGGGGGGAGGGGTTGCGTCCTCGGGCCGTGCTGGGGGCTGGGGGGGGTTGCATCCTCGGGCCGTGCTGGGGGCTGGGGGGGTTGCGTCCTCGGGCCGTGCTGGGGGCTGGGGGGGGTGCGTCCTCGGGCCGTGCTGGGGACTGGGGGTGGGGTTGCGTCCTCGGGCTGTGCTGGGGGGGGGGGGGTTGGGTCCTCGGGCCGTGCTGGGGGCTGGGGGGGGGGTTGCTTCCTCGGGCTGTGCTGGCTGGGGGTTTGCGTCCTTGGGCCATGCTGAGGGGGGGGGGTTGCGTCCTCGGGCTGTGCTGAGGGGGGGGGGTTGCGTCCTTGGGCCGTGCTGGGGGGGGTTGCATCCTCGGGCCGTGCTGGGGGGGTGGGTTGCGTCCTTGGAGCGTGCTGGGGGGGGGGGTTGCGTCCTCAGGCCGTGCTTGGGGGGGGGGCAATTATATTACATTATATTATATTATTGCAAATATATCCATTATCCATTGGGTGAGTAAATTTGCAGACGACACTAAAGTCGGTGGAGTTGTAGACAGTGCGGAAGGATGTTGCAGGTTACAGAGGGACATAGATAAGCTGCAGAGCTGGGCTGAGAGGTGGCAAATGGAGTTTAATGTGGAGAAGTGTGAGGTGATTCACTTTGGAAAGAATAACAGGAATGCGGAATATTTGGCTAATGGTAAAATTCTTGGTAGTGTGGATGAGCAGAGGGATCTCGGTGTCCATGTACATAGATCCCTGAAAGTTGCCACCCAGGTTGATAGGTTGTGAAGAAGGCCTATGGTGTGTTGGCCTTTATTGGTAGAGGGATTGAGTTCCGGAGCCATGAGGTCATGTTGCAGTTGTACAAAACTCTAGTACGGCCGCATTTGGAGTATTGCGTACAGTTCTGGTCGCCTCATTATAGGAAGGACGTGGAAGCTTTGGAACGGGTGCAGAAGAGATTTACCAGGATGTTGCCTGGTATGGAGGGAAAATCTTATGAGGAAAGGCTGATGGACTTGAGGTTGTTTTCGTTAGAGAGAAGAAGGTTAAGAGGTGCCTTAATAGAGGCATACAAAATGATCAGAGGGTTAGATAGGGTGGACAGCGAGAGCCTTCTCCTGCGGATGGAGGTGGCTAGCACGAGGGGACATAGCCTTAAATTGAGGGGTAATAGATATAGGACAGAGGTCAGAGGTGGGTTTTTTATGCAAAGAGTGGTGAGGCCGTGGAATGCCCTACCTGCAACAGTAGTGAACTCGCCAACATTGAGGGCATTTAAAAATTTATTGGATAAGCATATGGATGATAAGGGCATAGTATAGGTTAGATGGCCTTTAGATTTTTTCCATGTCGGTGCAACATCGAGGGCCGAAGGGCCTGTACTGCGCTGTATCGTTCTATGTTCTATATTTGCAATAATATAATATAATGTAATATAATTGCCCCTGCTATAAGATATATCTCAAAAAAATTTCTGGGGGTTCACATCCCCACCCCCCAAACCCCCAGCTGGATTGGCTTGTTTCGCTCACCGGTCCCTGGCACATTGAAAAAAAAAACTGCCGGTACGCCACATCAGATAGTTTGAGAAGCACTGGTTTGTACCTAACCCTGTGATGTACCTCTCCTGGGAGAGTTTAATGGGGACAGTGTAGAGGGAGCTTTGCTCTGTATCTAACCCTGTGCTGTACCTGTCCTGGGAGTGATTGATTGGGGCAGTACAGAGGGAGCTTTACTCTGTATCTAACCCCGTGCTGTACCTGTCCTGGGAGTGTTTGATGGGGACAGTGTAGAGGGAGCTTTACTCTGTATCTAACCCTGTGCTGTACCTGTCTGGAGAGTGTTTGATGGGGACAGTGTAGAGGGAGCTTTAGTCTGTATCTAACCCCATGCTGTATCTGTCCTGGGAGTGTTTGATGGGGGCAGTGTAGAGGGAGCTTTAGTCTGTATCTAACCCCGTGTTGTATCTGTCCTGTGAGTGTTTGATGGGGACAGTGTAGAGGGAGCTTTAGTATGTATCTAATCCCGTGCTGTAATTGTCTTGGAATTTTACTCTGTATCTAACCCCATGCTGTATCTGTGCAGGGAGTGTTGATGGGGACAGTGGAAAGGGAGATTTACTCTCTATATAACCCTATGCTCTTCCTGTTCTGGGAATGCTTGTTGAGGACAGTGTAGAAGGAGTTTTACTCTCTATCTAACCCCGTGCTGTACAAGTCCTGGGAGTGTTTGACGGAGACAGTGCAGAGAGAGATTTACTCTGATCTAACCCTGTGCTGTTCCTGTCCTGGGAATTTTGATGGGGACAGTGTAGGAGGCGTTTTCCTTCCCATCTAACCCAATACTGTACTTTTCCTGGGAGTGTTTGATTTGTAGAGAGAGCTTTACACTGTATCTAACCCCATGCTGTACCTGTCCTGGGAGTGTTTGATGGGGACTATGGAGAGGAAGCTTTGCTCTGTATCTAACAAGGGACATGTATTTTTACAGGTATATCAATGGGTATCCAGTGAGTGGATTCGTAAATGGAAAAATTATGTTCAAAATAAATGATCTTTTTGAGCATTTCTGGTAGCTGGGGTGAGTACTGCACAGAAAGATTCCAATCCTTATCTCCCTCTCAAAGTTTTGTTATGTGACCCATGTTTCATTAATGGTCCCCAAATATCAATCTTGATTTTGACCAATAGAGCGCAGAGTTTCTTCGCACTTCAGTGTTATGGGCCAGGGATTAGAGAACACCAAAGTATATCATGAGTTCACCTGACCCATAAAATTTAATAGATTTTGGTTATGGGGAGCACAAGGGCCCACTTTACAGGTGTGATGCAACAGAGATCTAAAGTATTTAAAAAAACAAAACAATGTTTATTCTATGAATCCAGTTAACATTTTATAAACCCACAATAAACATATCTACCAACTACCAACACTGATAACCCCCAAAAAAGATACAGCACTCTATAGGTAACCCTTAGTAACTTTCCTAACAACATCCATGAGCCAAAACAACTTTTTAACAAAGACAGTGGTTTGAATTCTCCACAGAAAACAGATATCACTTTTAAATTATCAAGTGATCTAAACCCTTGGGGGAAATACCCCGAGCCCTGCGCCGGGCCGGAGAATCGCCGCAACCACGCCCCGACGCCAGCGC